>NC_045804.1:50665075-50888219 GCF_009873245.2 Balaenoptera musculus
ACTAGCAGGCCAATTGAATGTGGCAGAAGTTACAGTGTGCTACTTTCTGAGCCCAGGCCTTAAGAATCTAGCACCTTCTGCCCTCTGCCTTTTGGGACACTCACTCTGGAACTCAGTCACTCATGCTATGTGGATGCCCAGCCTACATCGAGTCCACATGGAGGACTTCCCTGGTGGTCCAGTGGTTAAGACTCCATGCTTCCACTACAGGAGGCACGGGTTCAGTCCCTGGTCCGGAAACTAAGGTCCCGCATGCCGCGTGGTGCAGCCAAGAAAAGAGTCCTCGTGGAGGGATTCAGCCAAAAGCCAGCACCTACTGCCAGACATGTGAGTGATAACACAGCTGTCAAGTCACCCCCAGACTTTGTCTTTCCACCCAAGGCTCCAGACATAGTAGAGCAGAGATAAACCATTCCCACAGTGTCCTGTTGGAGTACCAGACACTAAAAGTCCAGAGCATAATAAAATAGTTGTTTTAATGCCACTAGGCATTGTTGCTCAACAACAGATAACTGGAACAGTGGGGCAGGAAAAAAAAAGGGCCTAGGAGCTGGCACTAAAGGCCCTGGGTTGGGACTTCCCTGGAGGTCCAGTGGTTAAGACTCTGCACTTCCACTGCAGGGGACTTGGGTTCAGTCCCAGGTTGGGGAACTAAGATCCCGCATGCCGCGAGGCACGGCCAAAAATAATAATAATAAAATAAAATAAATAAAGGCCCTGGGTTGACGACGTGGCCGGCCCTGCCACTTCCTAGCTATGTATGTACATGAGAAACATCACTTCACCAGCCTGAGCCTCAGTCTTCCTACCTGTAAAATGGAGTTAATGATGGCTAACAGGTATGGAGACTACATGTCAGACATCATTCTAAGCACTTGAGGCATTGTATTAGTTACCTATAGCTGTGTAACAAATTATTCTAAAGCTCAATTGTCTAAAACAATAAAGCCTTATCATCTCACAGTTTCTGTGGATCAGAAATTCAGGAGCAGCTAAAATGGGTGTTTCTGGCTCAGGGTTTCTGATGAGGGTGCAGTCAAGATGTTGGTCAGGGCTGCAGAAATCTAAGGGCTGGTGGATCAGCTTCCAAGATGGCTCACTCACATGCCTGGCAAGTTGGTGCTGGCTGATGGCAGGAGCCTCTCCATAGGGCTGCTTGACTGGCCTCAGGACATGGCGGCTGGCCTCCTCCAGAGTGAGTGACCCAAGAGAGGAAGGCAGAACCCACACTGTCTTTCACGACCTAGCTCAGAAGTCACACGCCATTCTTTTCACAATATCCCATTGATTACACGGATCAGCCTTATTCATTGTGGGAAGGCACAGCAGTGTGATACCGGGAGGGCAGTTCATTGGGAGCCATTTTGGAGACTGGTTACCACACACATAGACACAGTTAATTCTCCAATAACCCCGCAAGGTAGATACTCCTAATAAGCTCATCTTGAAGATGAGGAAACAGAGGCATAAAAACGTGAAGTAACTTGCTCAGATTTCTAGGATGGTAAGTGGTAAAGCTGGGATTCAAACTCAGGTAGTCAGGCTCCAGAGGTGAGATCTCAGCTACTGCTCTGTAAAGGCCCTCAGCTCCATTATGAGCCTGAAGGAATATGGTAGATACAAGAGTGCTTCCACTTTAGCGGACTTCCCTGGTGGTCCAGTGGTTAAGACTCTGCACTTCCAAGGCAAGGGGCCTGGGTTCGATCCCTGGTCGGGGACTAAGATCCCACCTGCCACACGGTACAGCCAAAAAATGAGGGAAAAAATTAAAAAAAGAGTCCTTCCACTTCGGAAAGTAAACCACCAGATATATACAAGGTGGTGGGCTGGTGACTCCATTAATGAGTGAGGCAAATGCAAATTGGGAAAGGATGGGACCTCAGGGTCCTGGGAGATGGAGATGGGGTGATGGAACAGAGGGTTTTACCCAAGGGTCTGGGGGGAGATAACCATGTGGCGCCAGGGAGTGCCACATGGGGAGGGGGGCAGGGATGGGTTCACCAGGAGAATGTTTATAGATAAAGTTTAGAAACTGTCATCCCCATCACTCCCAGCAAAGGAGCTCATCATGTCAAAAATCTTTGTTTCACTCTACCCAGATGACTCTGTCTCATCCTTTTGTTCAGCAAAGGTTACTGAGCACTTATAAGTCAGGCACTTAGACTGGGCACGGGGGACCTAGCATTGCCCAGGCAAGATGAAGTCACTTTCTACCTGGAGCTTGGAATCTAGCAGGGAAGACAGACAAGTTACTGGCAAATTTTACCAGAGCAATGAGTGCAATGACGGGAAAGCACAGGGATCTTGGGGTGCAGGGGAAGAGACCTGGCCAGTTAGGAGTAGTCTTCCTGAACCTAGCAAGGCCAGGTTGGGAGAAGGGTGGGACAACTTCCAAGCAGAGGGAAAAGCCATGCAAAGGTTCAGAAGAGAGACAGCCAGAACGCTGCGGTGCTTTCCCCGGCCGAGAGGTTGATGTGGGTCAGGTGGAAGGGGGAGAGCCTAGTGATCTCAGGGCTCAGAGGAGAAAAGGATAAGGTAAAGAGGCACCAATGTAGCTCCTGATAGGAGCCGAGAGGTTTCTGCACAAGGATGGGCCCTACTTCTCACCCAAACCCGAGGTGGGAGAGGGGAGGTTGGCCACCTGGGTGCCCTCTCTACTCATCCTCCTGGTTCTCTGCCCTGCAGAGAAAGACTTGGCCCTGGTGGTGTGAATGTGTTCATCCTTCTCAGATGCAGAGCCTGCCGGCAGGCATGAGGTTGGGGAAAGGCAGATGGAGGGGGTGGTGCTCGATCTGGGCCTCCAAGTTCAAGTGTTAGCAGGATGCCCCATCTCAGCCTGGAGGAGGTGCTCCCAGTAGGGGTGAGGATGGTCAGGCTGTGCTCCCCCGCACCCCATCACCCTTTATGGGCAAAGGTGGAGATGAGAGAAGCTTAACTCCAAAAGTAAGAAACGAATAGGGAGAAGGGGAGAGATAAAGAAGCCTCTGATTCCCTAGGTTTTTTCCAAGCTGAAGACAAAGGTGGGGCAGAGCCTCTGCCTGTGGTTTCCTGCTGGAGCACAGAGGACCTAGGCTAGGAGTCCAATCAATAGCATCCCACAGCCAAGGTCCAGGCAGGGGCAGCCTCTCTCCCCTGAACCAATGGTCAGGGCCTCTTCCTTGAGCTCCCTGCTGCTTCTCTCTCACCTTTCCCTAGCCTCTTACTACCGCAGGCTGGTTCTGTCACTAACCTGTTAAACCCTTCAGTGGTTACCAGATCCCTCAGGTAAGGCCCAAGCTCCTGAGTGTGTTCTGCAAGGCCCTGAAGAATGAATCCAACCAGGGCAAGGATCATGTCAGCTTGTTCCCCTGGGTCCCCAGAACTGTGAAAGCTTGCTGGAAGGATGAACTGATGCCTATTTTGGCTTCTGCCAGCCTCTCCGGCTGCATTTGCCTTCATATCCCCCTATGTGCTCTACACTCATGTATTCATTCAACTCCCAGAGGACCTCTAGTGCACCCAGATCTGTGAGGACACTGGACATTCAGAGGAAAATCAGGTTTCACATGCTCTTCCCTGAAGATACTCATGGAGCATTGTGTTTCCCACCAAGAACTTGGACAACACCAAGATGAATCTCAAAAATGTGTTGAGTGAAAGAAGCCAAATGCAAATAATAAACAGTGTGTGATTCCATTGACAGAAAGGTCCAGAGCTCGCAAAAGTGATCTATGGGTTTTAGAAATCAGAATAGCAATTCCTGGGGAATTCCCTGGCATTCCAGTGGTTAGGACTCAGCGCTTTCACTGCCAAGGCCGCGGGTTCAATCCCTGGTCAGGGGAACTAAGATCCCGCAAGCCTGCACTGCGTGGCCAAATTAAAAAAAAAAAAAAAAAAGAAGAAGAAGAATAGCAATTGCCTCTGGGGAATGGCATTGATTGAAAATGGGCATAAGGCTACTTCCTGGGATCACAGAAATGTTCTGGGGACTTCCCTGGTGGTCCAGTGGTTAAGACTCCCCGTTCCCAATGCAGGGAGCTTGGGTTCAATCCCTGGTCAGGGAACTAAATCCCACATGCCACAACTAAGAGTTTGCATGCTGCAACTAAAAGAGCCCGCATGCTGCAACTAAATAAAAGATCCTGCATATCGCAACGAAGATCCTGCGTGCTGCAACTAAGACTCAGTGCAGCCAAATAAATAAATAAATAAATATTTACCAAAAAAAAAGAGAAAAAGAAAGAAAGAAATGTTTTGGGTCTTTATCTGCATTAATGGATGTGTATATTTGTTGAAATGCATTGAACCGTACAGTTAAAGCTGTGCATGTTACTGAATATGTTATACCTCAGTAAAGTACTGTCAGTATAGAAAGTTTAGTAATGTTCATATAACTATAACTAACAAAAACCCCTCAGTGTATGGATTATACAGCACATCAGACATAATCAAAGAGAGAACTGGTGAACTGGAAGAGAGTTGAAGAGATGACCTGGATTGCATTACAGAGACACAAAGAATGGAAAATATGGAAGAGGGGTTAAAAGATTTGAAGGACAAACAAAACAAAACAAAACAAAACAAACAAAAAAAGATTTGGAGGACAGTGAAAAGGCCTAGCATACTTCTTTTTTTTTTTTTAATTAATTTATTTATTTTTGGCTGCGTTGGGTCTTCGTTTCTGTGCGAGGGCTTTCTCTAGTTGTGGCGAGCAGGGGCCACTCTTCATCGCGGTGCGCGGGCCTCTCACTATCGCGGCCTCTCTTGTTGCGGAGCACAGGCTCCAGACGCGCAGGCTCAGTAGTTGTGGCTCATGGGCCCAGTTGCTCCGCGGCATGTGGGATCTTCCCAGACCAGGGCTCGAACCCGTGTCCCCTGCATTGGCAGGCGGATTCTCAACCACCGCACCACCAGGGAAGCCCAGGCCTAGCATACTTCTAATCAGAGTCTTCAAAGGAGAGAACACAAGGAAAGGAGGAAAAAGAATATCTGGAGAGACACTGGCTGATAATTTTCCAAAACTGGTGAAAGATATGAATTCATAAACAAAGGAAATACAATAGAATAAATAGAAAGGGATCCATACTTAGACTCTTTGTAATATAACTATGAAACACCAATGATATCTTAAAAGCAGGGAGAAAAGACAGATCACCTACAAAGGAATAACAATTAGATTGAGCAGACTTCTTCATAACCAATATGCATTGCACCTATTATATGCCTACACTGTCCCAGGTACCTTAGGAGGAACAAGACAGATCCAGCCCCTACTGTGTGGAGCTAGCCCACAGTATATCAGAGATGACAGATGTGGAGGGAACAATCACATCTGTCATCTGGCCTGGTTGGAGGGCAAGAGAATTGGCAAGAAAACCACAGAAGTAGAACTGTGAACTATGATTTTTTTCCCATTAAGGCTGGATTTTCCCATGTGTTTACCAAGATGAGGTGGGCTTTTCCCCCCAAGGGACTATGGGGACAGCAGCTGCTATGCTTACACACCCTTCCTTGAGACAGAAGGAGACAGGCCAGATGTCCTAAGGCCGGTGGCTTCCTCCCTGGGACCCCTGAGGGAAAAGGAGAGAGCATCCTCCTTCTCAGAGGCTTCTTTGAGCCAGACTGTGTCCCTGCCCCACAGGCCAAGTAGCACCATACAGGGCCCTGGGGTCAGCAGAAGTGACATGGGGGGAGGGGCTTATGCCAGCATGAGGCCAGGAAGTGCCAGTGATGGGAATGCATACCCTGAGGCATGGAGTGCTGCCCTTGATCACCAAGACCAGGTACCAAGCTGGGATGGGGCTGAGGAGCCACTCAGAAGCTGTCTCCACCCCCCAGCCCCCGACACAAGAATCCCCACAGATTTCACCCTGGGCAGCTCCCCAAATGGTCCTTTTCAGGGGCAGCACATTAGACTGGGAAAAGGACATTCAGAGCTGGGAAAAGGCCAATGGCTTCAGTCTTAGACTCTGCCCGGGCTGGAAGCTGACTTCGTGCACCACCATCAACACCTCCGCCGTGGCGCCCTCCCAAGCCCGCTGCACCAGGCCGGCTTCCTCCATCAGAGCGCCAGGAAGCCCTCTCCCCTACTAGGGGGCTGGGACTATGTCCTGTTTAGCCTCATATTCCCGGGGCCTGGGCGGGATATCTCTACCAGGTGCGTATTCATTTAAGGGGTGGGGCTCTGGTTGAGAGAGGCGGAGGATTTGGTAAGAGGAGGTAGGGGAGACGGGGACGGGATACCGAGGAGGAAGTCCAGGGAGGGGTGAGAAGTTCTTTGGAGAAGTCTGGAAAGGGGGTGGGAAGGTGGAGAGAGGGTGGGAAGGAGGCGAGCAAAGGACAGGGGAGGGGAGGCTTCTCAGGATCCGGCCTGGCGGAGGAGCGGCTGCCAGGCGCCCTCGCCTAGTCCACCCGAGGACCCGGGCCAAGCCGCCAGGCCCCGCCCTCCGCGGCCTCCGTCCCGCCCACCCCGGGATTTAGTCCCGGCAGCCTGGGAGGCTCCCCAGCCGCCGCTTCCGCCTTCGCCAGGTGAGGGTCAGGAGAGGCAGGGGCGCCGGCGAGCGGGCTGGCGGGGCGGCGGTCGCTTGGGAGCGCGTCCGCGGGTGCTGAGCCTCCCCTCCCCAGTCCTTACCTTCCGCGGGCGCGTCTCCTCTTGTCCCCCATCTCGTGCTTTCTGCTTCTCACCTGGCTACTGGTCTTGGTCTCCCAGCGTCCTGGGCTTTCGCCTTCCGCGCCCCTGGTCGTGCCCGGTTCCTCGCCACCTCCGAGTGTCCATCTGGACCCCGCCTGGGGTCCTCCGCTTCCTCCGGGCTTAACTAAGTAGGGGGAGGGAGGGGGCCAGGTGTGTGTGCAGGCAGCCGGCACCCAGAGCACCTAGAGCCTTATTTAATAAAGATTGGTGGAGTTGCCCTGGAGCCAGGTTAGAGCAAGTGACTCAGGTGTGCCGGCCAGGCTCTGTACCTGGAGCTGAGCTCAGGTGGGTGTGGAAGGGACTGTGCACCTGGCAGACCGGATGGCTCTGAGCAGTACCTGAGCTTAACCGCCCATCACAAATGCCCGATTTGATTTCAAATGTTGCTGCCTCGGGTGTAGAAGAGGCAATGACCCTGGGCGTCTCTGGGCAGAGGAGGCAGTATGCCCACATAACGTAGGTATGTGTGGACACCGTAGCTTGATGTCTTGTGTGTTGTGTGTGTTTGTGTGGACCTGGGTGTCTCAGACATGAGGGGCGGTGTATCTTGGAGGCAGTGAACTCAACATGTCTCAAGTAGGTGTGTGTGAGCGGTACCTGGCAGGAAGCCTGGTCTACGGCAGCGTATACTGGAATGCCTCAGCTTTGAGAGGACCTGTATCTGGGTGTCTCAGGTGTGTTTTGCATCATATCTATAGGGGTGTGTGTGTGTGTGTTGTACCTGCGTATCTCAGGTATGGTGTGGTTAGTGTATCTGGGCATCTCTGGAGTGTATGTGGTGGGTCAGAATGTCTCAGGTGTACCTGAGTGGGTGCGTACAAGGGTGCACCTCAGGTCTAAAAGGTGGTGAATCTGGGTCGCCTAGGGGTACGGGCAGTGTGCCATAACAGCTCAAAGTGAGCAGGGCTACACACCTGAAGTCTGTGCAGTGCTGAAATCTTGGGTGTGAGGAGAACATTCTTCCTGGGGTTTGTGTGTGTGAGGGGCAGGAATCCTGGTGGGTTCTGATGTCCCTCCCTCTGTACCTGAGTATTTCTGAGGGGTTGAGGGTGGAGCAGGCAACCACGTCTCTGGTTCCTGAGTGTCTCAGGTGCCCACCCTGGGCCATGTGTCTGGGACAGGGCACCACAGGGGTTCCTCCTCCAGACATGCTCCACGAGGCGGGCTCCCTGTGGCTGCTTCGGCTGCTCCAGGACATCCAGCTGGCCCAGTTTTACCGACCCATCCTTGAGGAGCTTAATGTTACTCGGCCAGAGCACTTCGACTTTGTAAGACCTGAGGATCTGGACGGCGTTGGCATGGGCCGGCCTGGTGAGGGTCCCCTGCCCCAAGGCCCTGCTGTCTCCTTCCCCAGCCTGTTAGTCGCTACTCTCCCACCACCACCACGCACACCAGCCCCCTTCTTGCCTGTAAATCCCTTGCATCCTGCTCCCCGCCTCCCCCATTACCCCATCCCTCTGATTCTGGCCTCCCCCAGCCCAGCGTAGACTGGCTGAAGCTCTGAAGAGGCACCGTTCGGGGCTCAAGTCTAAGAACTGGGTCTACAAGGTGTGTGTTTTGGGGTGGTGGTGAGAGGCTTAAAGGGCCAGCTCAGGCCCCGGCAGGGGGTGGGCTGAGTGGAAGAGAAGGATGTATGCAGGGTTCCACACACATGATTTCCCCCACTGTTTCAGATCCTTGGGGGCTTTGCCCCAGGGCAGAAGGAGACCACCCCACCCTCAGACAGCCTTCCATCCCTCCCTGAGCCAGATGGGGGACTCAAGTGTCTGATCCCAGACCGGGCTGTGTGCAGAGGGGAGCTTCTGGGCTCCGGCTGCTTTGGTGTGGTGCACCGAGGGCTGTGGACATTGCCCAGTGGCAAGACTGTGAGTGTCCAGGGAGCCTACTTCATTCTGGGTACCTGGGCCAGCTTCTCCCTCTGTTCTGTGTGCCCCTCTGCTCTGGCCTTGGCTTAACTGTTCCCTACGTTGCCTGATGGTGCTTCCCCCCCACCCCCAGGTCCCAGTGGCTGTCAAGTCCCTCCGGGTGGGTCCCGACAGCCCCGGCCCCGAGGGCACTGAGCTAGGGGACTTCCTGCGAGAGGTATCCATCATGATGAACTTGGAACACCCACACCTGCTGTGTCTGCACGGCCTCGTACTGGGCCAGCCTCTGCAGATGGTGAGCAGACCCAGACACTGGCTCCAGGGACAGTCCCGGGGGCCGATGTGCGACAGGAGGGTGAGCGCCAGGGTCTCGTGGGGCCGGACCACCGCTCACACGGCTGTGCTCCCGCAGGTGATGGAGCTGGCGCCCCTGGGCTCCCTGCACGCACGCCTGACCGCCCCGGCCCCCACGCCCCCGCTGCCCGTGGCCTTGCTCTGCCTCTTCCTGCGGCAGGTGGCGGGGGCCATGGCGTACCTGGGGGCCCGCGGGCTGGTGCACCGAGACCTCGCTACGCGCAACTTGCTGCTGGCTTCGCCGCGCACAATCAAGGTGGCTGACTTCGGGCTGGTGCGGTCGCTGGGCGGCGCCCGGGGCCACTACGTCATGGGCGGACCCCGCCGCATCCCCTTCGCCTGGTGAGGGGCCGGGCGGAGGGGAGGGATCTGAATGGCAGGAGCTGAGGGGGTGCGGAGGGGCTGGTCCTGTGAGGGAGGCGTGGACTGGAGGAGTCGTCGTCGGGTCTGGAAGGGCCAGGAAAGGGGGGACTTCTGAGCCCCACGGCGGGCGCACTAAAGGGGCGTGCCCAGTGGCAGGTGGGCGCTCCGGGGCTCACGCCCGGCACACATCCAGTCCCCTTCAGCTCCACTTCCGCAGGTGTGCGCCGGAGAGCCTGCGCCACGGGGCCTTCTCTTCTGCCTCGGACGTGTGGATGTTTGGGGTGACGCTGTGGGAGATGTTCTCCGGGGGCGAGGAGCCCTGGGCCGGGGTCCCGCCGTACCTCATCTTGCAGCGGCTGGAGAAGGACCGAGCCCGCCTGCGTAGGCCTCCCCTCTGCTCCAGGGCCCTCTACGCCCTCGCCTTGCGCTGCTGGGCCCCCCACCCTGCTGACCGACCCACCTTTTCCTACCTAGAAGGGCTGCTCCAAGAGGTGGGAACTCTTGCCTCCCCAGAAACAGTCTCTTTTCCTTCCGTTCCCTCTCCCAGGGTTCTATGCACAAGACTAACGTATACTGGCTCCCGGGCTGGGGTCTGGGACCTGGCTCTGAACAAAGCAGATCCAGTCCCCACCTTCAGGGTGCTCAGAGCCCCAGGGAGAGAGCTGGGGTCTAGTGGATGCAGGCTGAAGGGCTGGGGGCTGGGGCAGAGAGAGGGAAGCCCAGAGCAGTAGGATGTAGTGGGTGTTTGACAGGCAGAGGAAAGGTTCAGCGTGGGAGGGGGAAGTACGGTGACTAAGGTGGCAGAGGCATCTTAGGGGTGCACCAAGGAGGGACTTGTGAGACACAGTAAATAACCAGTGCTAACACCTAGAGCACTCGATCTGTGTAAGACACTGTACGAAGTGCCTTACGTGTATCCTTATACATTCACTCATTTAATCCTCACAACAACCCAGCTCGATTTTAGAGAGGGGGCAGTTAAGGCACTGACAGTTTAAGTGATTTGCCAAAAGTCACACAGGAAGTGGAGGACTGGAGATTTAAAGCAGTCAATATGACTTCAGAGCTGTGCCCTAAATCACTATATACTCTACTATTAAAGGAGTTTAGTGCTCAACTCTGAGGGCACCTGGAGGCCATGGAAGGGTTGTGAGCAGGGGAGTTAGAAGCCACATTTACAGGTTATGTCACTCTGGTTTGGTGCAAGAATGGATTAGAAGGATGATACTGAAGGTAGGAAAACCAGTAGGCCACAATGGCTGTGAAGCAGAAGTAAGATGAAGAGGTCTGGATGAGGGTCGAGGCAGTGGTGCTATGGAGAAGTGGAAAATTCCCAGAGGTGCTTGGGAGGCAGATCTGATGGGCCTGGGTGTGGAGTAAAAGCAGTGTGCAGGGTGACTCTCCCCTTGGTCCTCTAGGTAGAGGCAGGGCCCCCCTTTGTTGCTCCCTGACCCCTGGGCTGTGTCCAGCTTGGCATGGGATCCAGGTCTGCCTCCTCCACTGGATTACAACTGAGGGACAGGGACAGTCCCACCCTGGGGCCAGGACAGAGGACATACCTGGTATGGGTTTGCGTGGTGGGTGCACCAACAGTCTCCACTCCGCTCCCATGATATCACCCTTCTGACTCAGGCCACAAGCCCAGCCACCCTCTCCTCCTGTCTCTATAGGCCTGGCCTCCTGAGGGACGTTGTGTGAGGGATGTCACAGAGCCCGGTGCCCTGAGGATGGAGCCTGGTGACCCCATCACTATCATCGAGGGCAGGTGAGGGCCTCGTGCCTCCCACCCATCCCCAGGGGGAGGACTCCCTCCCCACCCTCCTGGCCCTGGTCCCAGCTCAGCTTCTCCCCAGCTGCTTGAACCCCAATCCTCTGCCTCATCTCCTCCTCTCCCCACTGGGCCCTGAGAGCTCCACCACAGTCCTGGCCTCGCTGCTGGAGCCACCGCTGGCCCATAGAGCCCTTTTGTTTTAGAGAGAAAAAAGCTTCCCTTCCTCTGGGCAGATGCAGCTCCACGGCGCACAGCTTGTGAGCTGAATGTGGGCTGGAGCCCAGCCCTCACTCTCCCCTTGCTCCCATCCCCTTCACCAGCGCCTCTTCCCACAGCCCCGACTCCACAACCTGGAAGGGCCAGAATGGTCGCACATTCAAAGTGGGCAACTTCCCAGCCTCGGCAGTGACGCTGGTAGACTCACCAGCCACCCGTCCAGTCCTCAGAGGCTCCCCTGCCCGGGGAGAGCGACACCAGGGAAACATAGATGGGTGAGCACCTGAAAGAGTGGGGGGCAGAGCTGGACTGGGGGAACCAACCAAGTCCAGCAACTTCTCTGGAAGGGGAGCCTGGGGAGGGGTGTGGGGTAAAGCTGGAGGGGAGGCTGGACTTGCCTTCCCGCTGGAACGTCCACTCTGGGTCTCGGCCTGCTTGGAAGCCCCAGAGATTCTTTGGGAGAGGGCACTGCTATATGGGGTAGGGCTGGGGGGTGTGGAGAATGAACTGGAACACTCTCCAGCAGGGACAGAGTGAAGGTAAAGCTTCGGGATCCCCCTCCAGCTCGGGGCCAGAGAAGGAATGTGGCCTTGCAGAGGATGAAAGGTGGGCATGGCGGTGGGGACAGGGCTTCCGGGGTCTCCGAGGACATCAAGAATAAGCCTCCAGCCATGCTTCCTGCTCTGAAGCCATACCTTTGCAGATATGATTTCCCCACCTGTGATTTCCTGGCCCCCATTCTGCCTGCTGACATCCTGGCTGTACTTTAGACAGCGTCTCCCCACCGCAGCCCTGGCAGTTCTTTGGACCCTCAGCTGCTTCGGCCTGGGCGTCCATCCTGCACACCTGGTTTCTTGTCCCCCCGACACGAGGACCACCCCGAGGACAGCACAGATAGCCAGAGAATGGGAAGAAGGCAGCTGGGCTTCCTCTCAAGTTGTTTTTTCTCAAATGTGTAGGCATTTCCAAGAGTCTGGAGTCGGTTCTGTCCCTGGGCCCCCGCCCCACAGGAGGTGGGTCGAGCTCCCCCGAAATTCGACATGCCAGAACTGTGCCCCAGGGACCCCCAGGCGTGCCCCCCCGCTCCCCCGTGGCCACCAGCTCCTCTTCCCAGCCCAGCCAGCCTCCCAGGGAGCGGCCTCCCTGGCCCAAAAGAGAACCCCTACACAGTCACCCTGTGGGAGCGCCTGGAGCCAGCAAAGCCACCGTCCCCTCTGGGGGACCCTTGCCTGACCCCGAGTTGCAGAGGAGGATTATGGAGGTGAGGTCTCCCTGAAGTGTCCTGGTGTCCAAAAGGGGCTACGGGCTGGCGAAGGGCCTAAGTGAGGCTTTGTCCCCGGCAGGTGGAGCTGAGCGTGCATGGAGTCACCCACCAGGAGTGCCACGAGGCTCTAAGAGCCACCGGGGGTGATGTGGTTTCTGCCATCCGGAACCTCAAGGTACAGCCACACCCTTCTCTCGGGTCCCTGCCCCTCCCAGCCTGGCCCTCTGGCCACCGGCTGCCCTTCCTCTCGTCCCCACAGGTGGACCAGCTCTTCTACCTCAGCAGCTGGTCCAGAGCGGACTGCCGGCGCATCCTGGAGCGTTACCAGTGGGACCTCTCAGCCGCCAGTCGCTACGTCCTGGCCCGGCCCTGAGCTCTGCTCCTTTGGGCACAGACACTAGATGGACCAAGGGCCTGGTCACTTGGGACCAAGCAGAACCGGAACAAGGTCCTGACAGGGTGTGTTCCCACCTGGGGAGAGCCTGCCATGGGCAGATACTGGAGGAGCCCAGGATCGGGCACTGGTGAGTGTCTCCTCACCCTGCCCGTTGGTCTCTGAGGGCGTGAGCTCCCTTGGCCATAGGAGGATCTAGTGCACTCTGCCCACCACATTCCCAACAAAGGAGGACTTGGAGGAACAGAGCTGTGACACATCACACCCATGGGAAGCTTCTATCGCTACAGAAAATGAGCAAGAGGCCATTCTGGGCCACGGGAACAGCCATCCTGAACTGCCATCAGCTACCACACTGGGCTCTGTGGGAGCAGCCGTCCTGACTTGGGGCACATGGACCAAACTGCCTCGGCTTGGTCTGGGGCCATCATGGGGGACGAAAGTGGCTCTCTTAGACTCGAGGACACTTGATCCTGGCAGCATGGATTATGAGATGGGCCAGCCCCCGCCCATCCAAGCTGTCATATTTCCCTTTGTTTCTTCCCACACCCGACTCTTTCTCCTGCCCTCTCCCATTACATACATCTTCCAATGTCCAAAAAGTTACAAAGTTTATATGAATATAACATACAAAGATGCAGCCTCCTTCCTAAGGAAGGGGCAGGAAGGGGTGGTTAAGGCACAGGAAGCTGCAGCAAGCACCAGCTGAGGGAGAGGAAGTCGGCACTGGGGCCCTGGCCCTATAGCTATGGGGTGGGGGGGGAGGTAGGGATCCCCCTCAGAGCGCCATCGTCTGAGGCTGAACTAATTGGCCAAGCTGATGCGGGGAGAGGGTGACCGGGTCTGCCGTCTTTGGTGCTGCTTAACCTTCCCCACCCCAGCCCTGTCATAAAACGCTGCATTCTAAGGCCTCACCTGGAGCAGAGGCCCTGGAGGGGGTTGGGAGGAAGTCAGCAGGGAAAGTTGGAAAGCCGATATGCCCGTGTGCTGAGGGTCCGCTGGAGACAGTGGTGGGAAGTAGCAGGGGAAGGGCTCTCGTACATACCCTTCCGTAGGGGCTACAGGTGAAGCAGGCCAGGGGAGTAGGGGAGGCACGGGGCACCAAGCCCCCAGCCTCTCAGGCAGCCCTGTCTCTCCCCTGCAGTGCACACAGAGGGAAAGGGGCTGCCCCTGAGGAGGGGGCCAGGGCGGGTGACCATCTTGAATTCTGGTTGAGATGATGGTCTCCTCACCCCGAGGTGGCCTCTAGCTGGTGATGGCAGAGGGCCCAGCGCCTCCTCGCTTCTCGAAGAACATGTAGTCCTGAGGGGAGGGCACGGTCAGCAGGAGATCTGGCTGGGCCAGCCTGGCTCAGCTATCACAACCCAGGTCTGGAACCACAAGCCCCCACAGAGTCTGTCCCTAACCCTCTCCTAGCAGGAGACCAAGAAGTGCTCAAAGCCTCAGAGTGAGAGCAAAAGGGCAGCGGGGGGAAGGGGCGGTGGCCCCGACTCACAATGAGGAATGTGGCTCCCAGCAGCACAGCCTTCACCCTCACGTCCAGGTCCAGTGGGAACTGCAGGCCGAAGTCATCTGCATCGGTGAGGGCTTCTCGGAGCAGCCCACCCCACTGCTTGCTGATGCGGCCCACACCGCGGGATTCATCTAGAGTCTTCACCTGGCAGGAGAGAAGGAGAGAGGGAGGGAGGAAGGACCCGCATGGGGAGGATGTGCCTGATCTCGTCGGCATCCAGTCTCACTCCCGCAGTCACCACGTACGAACTGTGCGGGCTCTACACTTAGCGAGTCCTCCCAAAGCCTTGGGTTTCCGTGTGACATCTGGGGAAACTGAGGCACCGAAGTCACACTGTCTACAAAGCAAAAATCAGGTTGCAGACTCAGATCTGTTGCTCTTGAAAGGCCACACGTGACTAATAGACATCAGTGCTGGGAGAAACAAGCACGATACAGGCTAATCTCCTTAGGCGATGGCCACTCACTAGGTTTGTTTTGGTTACCAAAGTCCCTGCCGCCCACGGTTGGTGCAGTTTGCGCCCTGCACAGAGTAGCCTGGCCAAGCGGGCAAGGGAGGCTGCTGAATGCCTGGCTGCACTCTACCAGCTGACCAGGCTGCTAGAAGGCCCAAAGGGGTGCCTGTCGTCCTCGCATCTGCAAGGTAGGGAGGGCTCTGTTTAGCATGGCATGCAAGCCTCATCCAGGGTGGATCCAAGCCCATCTAGTGGGGGGAGCGGACAGCAGAAAGTGGCCTCTGAGGACCAGGATTTCCACTGGCCTCCCTGGGCCCAGCAGCAGCAGGCCCTGCCAATGTGGATGGTAATTCACCGTGACTCCCTGGACTTTCTCCTATGCTCATTCTCCAGTGGCTAGAACTAGAGCGATGTCCTTCCCATCTCCTTCCCCCACGGTCCTACAGCCCTGGGGCATTTCCTGCAGACCAGTCCCAGGGTGCGTAGGGCCTCTCCCAGCCAGCCCTGCAGTCCCAAGAGTGCAGCCCCAAATGTGGACGATTCATAATTATGTAAAAGGAAGACTGGCCCGATGAGAACCCCACGATCTACATATTCCAAACCAGAGTTCACCCAGTTACCTCTTTCCCAAACAGTTTCCATCACAGAAGCTTCCCCCAGCTACCAAGGTGACTCAGTTTTTAAAAGTAACCTAAGATAAGGTACCTCATCAGAAGCCTTGGAAAGTCTACTGAGATATACCTGTTGTTTCTTCCTTATCTACACAGATATTCAAGTGCCTTCGTCTTCTAGAAAGTAAGGTGTTTCCCAGGCCTTACTTTGAAATGATCATCACTTGGGTTCTCCAGGCTCCAGGTTGGTGATTGAAATGCATGGTAAGAAGGATTCCAGGCTGGGGGTGGGTGGGTGGACGTCTGGACTTCTAGGTTGGCAGGGCAAGCCACAGGATGTTAACAAGTTAAATTAGTGCTTGCTCCAGGGCCTGGGCTCATGAACTCACACACAGCGGCCACGCGGGCCCAGCCCATGGTACACTCAGTAAGCATCCTTCACCCTAAATCCAGCCTGACCTTAGATTTTTTTTCTCCCTCAACACAGGGCTGCAGGTCACAATCAGCATTGGCCCTTAAGGTGAAACCCTCTTTGCCAAATTTTTATGACCATGGGCCATCCTATTTCTGAATAGAGGAAAACTGGAAATGTGGCAGGCGTCACAGTGGATTTGGACTGATGAGCTCTTGACCGTCCTGTTGACCATCCTGCCGCATGGATCATCTTGGTTTCTGAAGGTCCCAGGAATCTCCCCTTATTCCTGATACCTCAAAGTTGGTGTCTGTGCCACAGCCACAGGTCCAGCAGGGCCCCACCACTCGCAGGACGGTCTGGCGGTCAGCGTCTTGGATGGAGAACTTGGGGAGGAAGGGATGCCAGGTCTGTAGAATGTGGCCAATGGTGGTGCCTGGTGGAGCCTGTACTTCCATCTGGAGTGGGCGGCAGACAGGATCACTGCCCAGCCAGGCACCCTGGCCCAAGTGCTCACCGGTCTAGCTTTATCACCTGTCTCCCCTCACAAGACCTCCCATCCCCTTCACTAGACCACCTGTCATCCCTCTCACTAGACCTCCCATCCCACCTGCGCCCAACTCCCACAGGAGGCACGCCTCATCGCATGCCTCATCCCGGTCCTGCCCGGGTCATCGGCCTGCCCCCTACCCAAGTTTCTCCCTGGCCCCATCCTTCCCCGCCCACCTCCTGGAGGCCACAGGGACAGCAGCTGCAGCCACAGTGGAGGGGGCGGAGCAGGCGCAGCACCTCTCTGTCCCCGGGGTCCACCAGGCGGACACGCAGGGGCCGGCGGGCGCCACAGCATAGCCGCGCACAGCAGTTGCTCTCCTCCGCCGCCTGACCCAGGGGCTGTCCGGCTCCCGAGCGCAGTTCGTAGCGGTTACAGGTCTCCCAGCCCAGGAGCGCTGCCAGGGGGTGACACACTGAGGCTCGGGCACCAGCGCCTGCCCGAGAGCCCACTATTTGCTCCCGTCACGAGGCCCAACATACTCCCCCTTCCACTCACTTTCCACCCGCTCAGCCTTCTGGTGAATCAAGATCTGATCAATCTGGAAAGAGAGTAGGGGAACGCGCAGACATCAGCTGGCCGGCCTAGTCGCCTGGGTCCCCTCCCTGTCAATCCTCCCTCCCTCCCTGCCTCTCACTCACCTGCGCCAGGAATTCGAGGCCAAAAGGCACCCCTGGCAGTGGCACAAAGGGGGCAGCTGGTCCCGGGGCCCCAGGGCCGGGCGAGGGGAAGAGAGCAAAGCCGGGCGCAGGGGTAGGCACGTGGGCGGGCACTGGTGCCTGCCCCGGCCCGGGCCCAGGATGCAGCGTCGGCTCCGGGTACCCAGCGGTCACAGGGTAGGGAGGTGGGGGCGAAGGGGCGTAGCCTTTGGGGGGCAAGTAGCCTGTGGGGGGACAGGAATAGGTTAGAAGGGGCCCCCGACCTCATCTCTTTACCCCTTGGCCCATGCGCCGTGAGGCTGCGGGGAAAATGTGGGAAGAGAATGAGAAAGATGGGGCGGGGGAGCAGGGCGGTGGCTTCTCGGGAGGAAGGGAGGGGCCCCACACAGCCAGTCCGAGCACATTCCCGGAGGATGCGTCCGACACGGGGTTCCCAAGTCCGTGGGGGGTAGGATAACGGAGACCCTCGGCCTTGCGCCCACTTACCTGCCATGGGAGAGGGGCGAGGGTTCGCGGGATGTCGGTGTCCCGGAGGCTTAGTTCTAGAAGTGGAGGCAAGCTCGGAGACAGCCAGACAGACACAAAGACAGACACAAAGATGGACAGGCAAACGCAGAGAGGCAGCTGCGCCCAGCGCCGGCCCAGGGTCTCTAGGGCGGCGCGTCTGACTCGGGGAGAAACCGAAAGTGTCAGCGGGCAAGGCGGGGGCCCTGGGACCCTGGATTCCCTCAGGGGCCCCAGAACCGCCCCCTCCCTTTGTTCTCCCATTCTCCGCGGAGGCGGCTGTTGGCAGACGGCAGGACAGATGGACCCGCGGTCAGACCGACGGCCCCACCTCGAGGGAGGTCTCCTGACCCCTCTGTTCCCCCTGCTCACCTGAAGCCCCTAGAATAGCCCGGGTGCCCAGCACTCGGCTGCTCTCAGGAGCTGGTGGAGGCGGGCCCCGGAGCTGACTCCACCCCGCGACCCGTCCAGGCCCCGCCCCTCCCAGCCTGAGCAGAGCGCCTGCGCAGGAAGAATGCCGGCTCTCCTGCGGCGCCGGGGACTCCAGGCCACCCGCTCCACGTCTTGGCGGGCGTCCCCGCCCTTTCCCCTCGGATGCAGAAGCCCAGAGAGGAAGCTCGCCTGGGAGGGTAGCCGGGTGAGCCCTAGCCCTGCGACTCCCGCCAGGCCTGCGAGCGTAGAGTGGTCAGTGCCCCTTGGTGGGAACGAGGGCCGCTTGCGCGGCGCTGGAGCCCAGGCTCCTCCTCCCGAGGGCGGTTCGGGCCTCGCTGACGCAGCGGAACACCCTGCACGCTCACCCATTGGCTTCTAGGACTGACTCCTGGCTCCCCTTCTGCCTCCCTGGGGCTACCTTGCCAGTCTCCTCTCCCTGACGTAGCAGTGGCCCACACAGACCCGTTGCAATTATAGTACTTCCTCCAGGCGCCCCCAGCCACACGGGGGATAGACTGCCAGACAGTGTCAGTAACGAGTGGGCGTGAGTTGAGGCTCAGGGGGGCCAGAGGAGGCAGCGCGGTCCGCAGGAAAGCCTTCTCCCAACAAGAATCGCTTCTTTCGCTTTGAGTCCTGAGCCCAGGCCCGCAGGTGTGAGGAAGTCCTGCGCCTTGGGGGCCTATAGGCTGAGCGGCAAGAGATGAGTTCAGAGAGAGTCCGGCCCACGTGCACAGAGGGCCTTGTGGGAGCTGCGCTTTGGCCCCCAGGGCAGCGGGGAGCCCACTGAAAGATTTTCAGACAGAGTGAGGAGGTCAGATGTTTTAGGAAAACCATTTAACCTGCATGGTGGAGACCAACAGAGGCCCCCAGGCTGGGTTGGCAGTAGTCTGGGGGAGAGGATGGTTGTGATAGTGTGGACAGACAGAAGTGGCAGATTTTGGAGATATTTAGACAATAATATAGAACTTGTTTGGGAAGTGAGATGTGGAGGTGAGGAGTCCAGGATGACCTCAGGTGCCTGTCTGGTGACCAGGCAGATGGAGGTCTCACCCATCAAGATGAACATGGGGAGAAACAGGTTTGGCGGCTCCTTTGTCCCTATGTCCATGTTCCTCTGGGCTGGTCCTACAGCTTCAGTCATCATCTTCAAACCCAAATGCTGGACCTCTCCCCTGGTATCCCTTAGTGCCTCAGATTCTACCTGGCCCAAACCACGCGCCAGCCTCCACCAAAACATACAGACATACAGAAGTTCAGTTATTCAACAGAGATTTAATGAGCCCCTACTATATGTCAGACAGGTAATAGAAGTTATTTAGCAGTTTAAAAAAATTCCCAGTCTCCTGGGGTTTACATTTTAGTGGGGAAGAGACAGACAATGTACATAAAATACATCAGAAGTCAGACGGTGACACGTGCTATAAAGAAAAATAGAGCAGGATAAGAAGGACAGAGAATGGTGGACAAGAGTTGCAATTTTATAGGGGGCAGACTAGAAGGTGATGGCTGAGCAAAGACCTAAAGGAGGTCAAGGATTAAGCCATGCAGACTTCTGGGTGAAGAGCTTTTCAGGCAGAGGGAACAAGGGCAAAGGCCCTGAGGTAGAAGTGTGCCTTGTTTGTTCAGTGAACCAAAAGGCCAGTGTGGCTGGAATGGAATGAACGAGGGGGAGGAAAGAGAGGTCACAGGAGGCCGGATCACATACAGCCCTATAGACCATTGGCTTCTACTCTGAGTGAAATGGAAAGTGTTGGAGGGTTTGGCCAGAGAAGAGACATGAGATTTACATACTGAAACAGTGGTCCTCAACCCTGGCCACAAGTTCGAATCATCTGGGGTGCTGTAAAAATACCTCTAGCTGGGCGCCGCTTCATATCAATTACATTAGAATATCTGGGGTGAGGTGCAGACATAGGAACTTTTTGAGAATTCCCCAGCAGATTTTAAATTGCAGCTAAGGCTGAGGATGACAGTGTTAGAAGGATTTCTCTCTGTCTCTCTCTCAGGCTGCTTTGTCCGCAGTACGCTGTAGGTAGGCAAGGGCAGAGGGAAGTTCTTTCAGAAAGCTAGATGAGATTTGCAGGTGGCGTGGACCAGCTGCCAGAGTGGTAGCAATGGATGTGGTGAGAAATGGTCAGTTTCTAGTTATGTATTTGAGCCAACAGGACTTAATGATGGCTTGAATATAGGATGTGAGGAAAAGGAAAGTCAAAGTTGACTCAGGCTTGGCCCAGGAGACCCCTCACTCTTACTGCTTTGTCATTTCCTGCCTGCCCACTCCATCCTGAGCTCCAGGCACTCCAGTTCTCCTCTTGACTTGTTACCAGTATAATCTTGTCCCTTTTTTTGGTGAACTATGCATGCTGAAAACCCAGCAAATGCGCCAAAGTCTTACCAGTCCCCTAAGGCAAACAAGCCCATCTCAGTATCTACTTGTAACACTGAACACATTGTATCAAATTATTTTTTAAAGGGTCTGTCTCCACTGCTGAAATCTGAGTTTCTTGGTATGTACAAGAAGGAAAAAACTCAGCTTTGGGAACTGGACAGAAGAGAGTTTGAATCACAGCTTCCCCAGGTCCTGGCTGTATGATACAGAAGAAGTTGCTTCACCTCTCTTAGCTTCACTTTCCACTGACTCGCAGGACTGTTGAGAAGACTGGACACAATGTGCAGCAATAATAGGGACCAATTACCACGTGGTCCTTATTTATCTTGGTTTCCCAAGAGTCTGACCCACAGGGAGGATCAAAGCAAAGGTATTAGGGATATATTACATGGACGGTGGCCATGCCAAATGTCAGGGTCTCCTCCAGCTGGAGGTTCCCTGTGCTCCAGATGCTGCCTGAGATGAAGGGTGGATGGAAATGCAGCAAGGGCACTGGACTGGGAGGTAGGAGCCTGGGGATCCAGTGTCGGCTCTGCCACTGGCACTCTGGGCCACTCTGGAGGTCCCCCTGAGGCCTTATTTTACTCTATTTTATTTTGGCCGCACCGTGAGGCTCATAGGATCTTAGTTCCCCTACCAGGGATTGAACCCAGGCCCACAGCAGTTAACTCGCAGAGCCCTAACCACTGGACTGCCAGGGAATTCCCCTTTTTTTTTTTTCATTTACTTATTTGGCTGCACTGGGTCTTGGTTGCAGCACGCGGGACCTTCATTCCAGCATGTGGGATCTTTTTTTTAGTTGTGGCCTGTGGGCTCTTTAGCTGCAGCATGTGAACTCTCAGTTGCACATGTGGGGTCTAGTTCCCTGACCAGGGATCGAACCCAGGCCCCCTGCATTGGGAGCGTGGAGTCTTAGCCACTGGACCACCAGGGAAGTCCCTCCCCTCATCTTTAAAATGAAGAGATATTGTGATCCTCTACTAATACACCTCAAGTATATGCCTCCTCCCTGGATATAAATGCTTCAGTGGCTCCCCATTGCCCTCAGAAGGGTCCAACCTGTCAGCACAAGGCATTCCACCATTTGGCCCCGTCTGTCCTCATCTTTCACTACTGACCCTCTCATGATCTTCAAGAGCCAGCCACCAGCAATTCTTTCTGGTCTTGAAGGCACAGGGCTCTCTTGCCTCCAAAGCTCTTGCCTTGGTCTGGAACACGCCGCTCTCCCTCGTCATCACTTAACTCCTGCAGGTCTCCACTGTACACTGTACTACACTGCAGCTGCTACAGGGGTCTGGAGCTTAGCCAGGACTAGGGTCGGAGATAAATTCTGGATTTAGAAATATGCAGATTGTAATTAAAGCTATGGGGCCAAATGAAATTACCTAGAAATCATCTCACTCAGCTAAACGGTCTGCACTTTTTTGAATGCACACCATCAGAAAAATTAAGTATGTACCCCCCAGTATACTATACAGATATGTACGTTTATAAAATATACACAAAAATAGAAATTTTAAAAGGTGAAATTAAAATATGTATACCTATGAGTTCTACTTTTTTTTAAATTAAAATTTGTAAACCATTGATTTAAACTGGGTATAGACAAGAAGCTGGCAAAGGAGCCACAGAGATAGGGAAGACCAGGAGAGTGGTGTCAGAGAAGGAACAGGATGTGTTTGAGGACAGTGTGGCCAACTGTGTCAAATGCTGCAGAGGCTGAGGAAGATGAGACTGAAAATCATCCACTGGGTCTGGCAACTAAGAGGTCATAGTGATTCATGGGATCCTTCCAAGGGCATCTATGGGGAAGAGATGGGATAGAAGACTGACCAGAGTGGGTTGCAGAGTAAACTTGAGGCCAGATCTCTCTCCTGAGCTCAGACACCTCCTTGAGCTCCCCAACTACCTGCTTGGTGCCTCCACTTGGTTGTCTCCCAGGCATTTCAGAAGCAACATGTCCAAAACTGACCTCCTGATCTGCCTCCCTCTAATCTGCCCCACCCTTCAGTGTTTCTCATCTAAGTCACAGCACCTCCATCCAACCTGGTGCGTAAAACAGAAATCTCCCTCTCATTCACCCCTTCTGAATTGAACATTTTTACCACCTCTTCCACCCTCGGCCAAGCCACCATCACCATCTCACACCTGGACCTCTTTAGTGGCCTCCTGGCTGGTTTCCCTGTTGCCATCCTTGCTGTCCTCTGATTGGTTCTCCAGATCTTTTAAACACATAAATCAGATCCTAGCACTCTCTCACTTTAAACCTTTCAGTGACTTACTGTTGCGCTGCAAATAAATTCCGAGTGCCTCACCACCCCACACGTCAGCCACGCTGCTTTCGCTCTTTCTCCAACCCGCCCAGTTCTATCCTGCCTCAGGGATTTCAAACTGCTCCATTTCGGCCTGTTTGCCAGGTATTCTTTCTGCCAAAAACACACTTCCCCTCCGCTCTGCACATGGTTAGTGCCAGTTTCAACAGGACCTCCTCTGCGAGGCCTTCCCATCTAAAGGGGCACACCCTCCACTGCCCCATTGTTCCAGCCCCCCTGTTCTTTTCTTTCAAGCACATAGCATACCTCACAGTGATATATTTGTGTTTAGTTGTTTAAGGTCTGTTACCAGTACCACCAGATGGGAAACCCCACGAGGGAAACATGGTGTCTGTCTCGCGCACGGTTCAATTTCCTTGTAACATGTGTCTGTCTGACACATGACCAACACTTGATGAGCACTGGTTTAATAAAAATTGCCCACTAAATACCCTCCAGTTCTCTGCTGTAGGTGCTACTCCAGCCCGCCTTGCCACCTTTTCTCACTCCTCTTCTGCCTAAGTCAGAAACTCATCCCACACCGAGGACTCAGGTGGCCCCATACCCCTCCCCTCCCACCTCTGTCTCTTTGTTCACTGTTTCAGCCACACAACAGAGCTCTTTTAAGAATCATCTCAAGCACTGTGAAGCATTTTCTGACCCCCAATACATGATGTTCTGTCCCTGCTTTGAGCCCCAGAGTATTTTGTAACTAATGACACCTCGTCCCGCCTTGCCTTAACCCTGACTTCTAGAGTAAGTGGGTGCTCAGAAAACCCTCTACCCGGATACCAAGGGGGAAAGGGGTGGGGTGGGAGGAATTGGCAGACTGGGATGGACACATATACATTATTGATATTATGTATAACATAGACAACTGATGGGAACATACTGTAGAGCACAGGGAACCCTACCTAATGCACCGTGGTAACCTAAATGGGAGGGAAGTCCAAAAGGGAGGGGATATCTGTATGTGTACAGCTGATTCATTTTGTTGTGCAGTGGAGGCTAACACAACATTGTAAAGCAACCATACTCCAATAAAAAATTAAAAAGAAAAGAAAACCCACTACCCTACAGAAATCTAGTATTAATGCTAGTGAGCATCAGAACCACTAGATGAGCTTATTAGAATACAGACTGCCAGGCCCTGAAGAGGGCTTTGGTAAGAATCTGCATTATTTCAAGCATTCTTTATGACTCTAATGTCCACCAGTTTAAGAACCTCATAACAAGTTAACTTGAAGTGAACCCTGACTCTCCACCCAGACCCAAGTCTCGCTGATGCGGTCTTAGGAAAGGGAAGGAGTTCAAAGGTTGACAATCCCTACCCTTCCTCCTTTAAGAGGTTAAGATGAACAAAGACTCCAAAGTTCTTTATTTGCCTTTCTCTTTTAATCTACTCCCTGCTCCACTTCTAAAAAGAAATACCCAGAAATTAAACACAAGGAAGCTCAAAGAGCCAAGGCAAGCCAGCCCAAGAGTAGCAGGCTCCCTCCCACAGGGGCCAAAGTCTGGACGCTGGGGTCTCCACTCAGAGCCTGGTAGTAAAACGTGGTGCAGAATAAGGTAGTTCCAGAAGCTAGCAGTAACCCGGCCTGAAGGAGATACAAGGTGGAATGCAGGCCAGTAAGAACAGGGCAGGCTAGAGGGAGTGGGTGGGGCTTGGTCAGGGTTAGGGGTGGGGGGAATTACCCAGAGGGGCTTTCTGCACAGGGGCACCCCTAACAGGGCCAGGCTGTGTAAGAAGTGGTGTTTGTTGGTCTTGTCAAAGAGCTGTAAGAAAAGGAGAAATGGGGGGGACTTCCTAAGCAACGCAGGATCCCGGGGGGACACAACGGACAAGAGTTCGTCCTCCAACCCCACCTCTCAAGTCCCAGCTTGCCCCTCCCTCAGGCACCAGGCCTCAAGAGTTGCATCCCTTGCCGCTACAAAGACCCGCGCCCCGTCCCTCCCCTCCTTCCCTCAGGGACCCCAGACTTTGTGCCCTCATAGGCCCCGAAGCCTAGGAGCCCCAGCGCAGTTACTTCACCTCCTTCCCGTAGGCATCCGGAAACTGGGCTCCTGTGGAAAGGAGAAGCAAAGGTTACCAGTCCTAGCGCCAACCTCGACCGCCACCACTCCCAGGGGGACCCAGGTGGACGCAGGAGAGAAAGGGCGCCCCCAGTAGGCTTCTAATTGGTGGAAGCACGCATTGGGCAGTTCTGGGAACCAACTGGGCCGGGCTGAGGGACTTTAAAAGGTTTAGGGCTCCGCGGGCCGTCTGGTCGATGGGAGGGCCGACACTTCCCATAGACTCCGCCTCTGCACCAAACCCTAAAGATCGCCCCCAACACAATCCCAGCTCCATCCACAGCCCCCTGACCGTGCGCCCCGTAGGAGGCCAAGCCTAAGGCCCCAGCTCCGGACAAGGCGCCCAGGCGGCGGAAAGCAGCCCCCGGACCAGCCATGGCAGTGGACGGTCACGCGCCGGACGAGCACCGCCCGGGCCACCCAAGAGGCCAGCCAATCCCGATCTCCCATGCAAATAAGGTCCACAGGTGCCCAATCCGGGCCGTGTTCATTTCAGCGTCCAGGTCCTCACCCGGGTACTTGGGCCTTTGTAAAACCTCTGTTGAGTGGCGAAGACTTCTGGCGGGCGGAGAAACCAGAACCAATTAGGAGCGGAGGAGCGGAGCAGTGGAGGCGGGGTTGGGGGGCGGGACTAGAGGATTTGCGTCACGGATTGGCCCACTTTCCAAGTTGATAGCCTCTTTTAACACCTCGCCCCCCCCCCCCCCCACACCTCCGGCCAATTTCCAAAGATCCCGGTCCCCTTGCAAAGTTCCGCCCCTTTCCCCACAAGCTCCTCCTTTTCAGCTTTAAACAAGACCCACTCCCAAAAAGAGGCGGCCCCACGGATAGCGAAGCCCCACCCACCACCGTCAAATCCCGCCCACTACCCAAATGGCCCCTCCTCCAGAACCGAAGGCTCCGCCTTCATACGATGCACCGCCCCTTAGAGTTCACCCCCCTCCTTCCCCCCCCCCCCCCCGGACTAACTGCGAGAACCCGGAGGGTGGGAGATAACGGTGTGTGGGGGGGGTGTCTCCACCCCGCCCTGCTGGCCTGCTTCGTCCATCCGTCGGTCTGTCCACTCCCGTCCCCTTCCACCTTCTCCAATCCCCCCCCACACTCTGGAGGGCGGGCGGGCAGGCGGGTGCGAGCGAGGGGTGTGCGCCGCTCTCTCGGCAGGGGGCGGGGGAGGCGGCCGCGCGGTGACGCGCGGGGCTGCTGCGGCTGCTCAGCCGGCGGATCATCACTCTCTGGCTGGGATGGACGCGGGGCGGGCGGGCCCTGGCGCGCGAGGCCAGGAGTCCGGGCCTCCCGGCTGCTGAGCGTTCCCCGAAGCCTACCCCTTACCTCAGCTTTCCCTCCTAGGATCTGTGCCGACCCCCGCCCCGGGGCTCCAGACTCGGCTCCCGCCCTCCTCTGACTCCCCGGACCTCCCCCTCCCTCCCGCCCTCGGGATCGACTAGATCCCTCCCCCTCCCTGAGGATTCCGGCTGGATCCTTGCCCCTGCACCGCGGATCCTGCGCTCCCGGGTTTTGGCCCTCTGGGGATTGCCGTGGACTCCAACTCGCGTACCCGATCCCTTAGGATCCTCCGCCTGTACCGCCTTCTGGTCCCTCGAAGCCAGCCCACGGAGCCAGTGGATCCCCAATCCAGCCCTGTCCCGTTGCCTCCTCCTCCCTCCGCCGTCCCCACTGCGGGGTTCCCTGTTCTTGGGCTCCTCCTGACCCCATCCCCTACCTCTCCTTTCCCCGGGGATCGACTGGATCCCGGCCCCGCCCCCGGGGGCTGGGGCGATCTCCCTCCCCCGCCGGGTGAGGCGCTGCGGGCGGGGGCTGGGCCTGCGGGGCCGCGGGGGCTCAGAGGCCGCCGCCCCCCTCCCGAAGCCCGTCCGCCCCCTACTCAGAGCCCTGGATGGAAGCACCACGGCCCCAGGGCTGAGCCAGGTAGGAGCTAAGTCGGGCCGGGTGGAGGGGGCTGCGTGGCGGTCCATTGGGGTCTCCCTCTCCCCATCTCTCTCCCTGCGCCTGGTTTCCCCCAGCCTGCTCTGTCTGCGTGTCTCCGCCTAGGGATGCTCTCGCCGTGTCTCTGCGTCTCGGTCTCTTTGTCTCTGCCTCTCTCCAGCCCATGAATGATCCTTTGAATGGGCCCACAGACCCCGTGTGTTCCCATCTCCCCCTCCCCCTCCTTCTCCCCTTCCCGGCCAAGCCATTTTCCCCACTGCAGGAAGAAGGGGGGGGCCTATGGCCTAAGCCCCCGTCCCTCAACTCTCCCCGACCGGGGGAGTCAGGCCTGGGCAGGAATGGAGCGAATAAGGCAGAGGGATGGGGGGGGGGGCAAGATGTGGCAGACAGAGATGAGGAGAGCAGCGGAGAGAAAATGAGGGAGACAGAAATAGGCAAAGAGAGAGAGAAATAGAAAGGGCTTGAGAGAGAAATTTGGGGAAGGGATTTGAAGGAGACAGAAAGATGAGAAACACCAAAGAGGGAGGTGTAGAAGAGAGAGATGAGAAAAGACTGAGGGGCGAGAGACTGAAGGCAAGAGCTGGAGCAAGCTGGAAGAGGCCGTGGAAAGATGCTCTGAGGGAGCGCTATGGAGAGGAGAGAGATGGTGGGGGGGGCTCCAGTGGGAGGGAAGAAGGGAGAGAAGCTGGCAGGGAGGAGGCCAGGGGCCCAAAGTACCTTAAGGGAGGGGGCTGACAGAGGCAGACCTTGTTCGCGGGAGGCGGAGGGGGCGGGTGGGGGAGGGGCGGCAAGGCCATGGAAGCAGAGTCCAGCCTGGCATAGGCAGAGGAGAACCTGGAGGAGCCAGCCCCAAGCCCCCTCCAGGTGATGGGGGAAGAGGAGCTTAAGAGGACCTGAAGAAAGGGAGGGCATGACTGGGTGTGTGTGGTAAGGATTCCTGTGTCCTCATCTCTGGAATAAATTGACACCTGCAGAGAGCCAACCGCGGGCTGGTGCCTGGCTCTGAAAACCCCGCGTCAGCAAACAGCTCTGGCGGCTGTGGGGGGGACGGGGGGGGCTTGCTGAGATGACCTGGGTGTCTGCCCCTTCAGTCCGATCTGTTCCCTTGTCCTGCTCCTGCTGCCCTGAGCACCCAGGCATCAAGGCAGCAACTGTGGGGGCTGGCAAGGGGAAGGGGAGGTGAATAGCTGGGTTGGGATGAGAAGAAGCCAAGGTTTGTCCCCAGGGCATGGGTCAAAATGCCATGCATGGAAGAAGAGGTGTCTGGGGTTCAAGGCTGTTCAAGACTGTGGGAGGGGAGCCATTGGTGGGTGCTTCTGATTCCCCCTAAAGCCACCTCAGCACCCCTTCTCCCTAGCCAGAGGCCTGGTCACTAGGGCTAGGTTCTGACTGGCCAACAAGGGGCAAGAGGCAGCTCTTTTAGGGTTCTCTAGGCCCCTAGTCTCCAGCTCCCCTCAACATATATACTTCTCCCTCTATGCAAAGGCTGGGGGAAACTCTAGCATTCTGACTCATGCCTCTGCTCTCCTCCTCATGCCCTGAATGGACCCCATAACCAACCCAGCCCCTTCCCCTCTTCCTCCAGACCCCCCCCCCACCCCCACTCCAGGGTTAAAGCTGCAGCCCGTTGCCGAGGTAGCATTGCGGGGCAGCATCCTGTCGCCCGGCAACCGGCTGCAGAATCAGGCACCTGTCCCTGGATTTGCCCCTCCAGCATCCCCTCCCTGTCTAGCCCCTGCCTCAAGGCACCTTAACTTCTGAGGGGAGAAATGGAGAGGGCCTGGGGTGCAGGGGTCTCCCCCACTACACAAATCCTGCTAGAATGAGATGTTGAAGGGAGGGTAAGGTGCTGGGCTTGTGCAGTCCCAAGAAAGACCCAAGTCTGGCCTGGGGTGGGAGTTCAGTGCCATGAAATTACAGCTCAGGAGTGATTAACACGTATAAACAAACCCACCACTTCCTGCTAATTAATGACTTGGTATTTTTATTTTCTCTTCCTTGTCTATCTCATCCCTTCCAGGGAGGTGGGAACTGGGACTCCTGAGTCCCTGAGGAGAACCTGCCTGGGAGGGATAAACAGCTGGAAGGGGAAGTACTGTACTGGGTCTGGGGAGCTGACCCTCCTTCCCCTCTGGCGGTCCTAGACATTTAACACATCTGGACCTCACCCCGGCCTCAGACTTTTCTATCTGGGTCCCTGCTGAGGGGAGGGGTGGCTGGGGTTGGGGGGGGGAGGTGCCAAGGGGCCTGAGGATGGAAGGAGGGGGGCGACTTGGTCTGAATTCCGAGCCACTAACCACCTGTCTCTTCTGTTTTCCCATTCTTGTCTGTCTGCCCCGTCCAACTTCCCTTCCCTTCTTGCACCTCTTCTCTGTATTTTTCTGTCCGTCCGTCTGTCTGTCCCTCCTCCCCGCAGGTCGGGCCTGCCTTCACCTTCTCCCACTTCCTTCCCTTTCCCCACCCCTCGCCCCCTCCATGGAGAGGAACAGACCCCTTCTCTGTCCCGTCTAACCCAGGTCCCTCCCCACCCCCCTCCTCCCTCCCTTTCCCCCACCCCCTCCTCCCTCCTGGGGCGAGGGGGGCCTCCCTCCCTCTCCCCCCCCTTCTCTCTCTCTCCGAGGGGGGGGTCCCGGGGAGGGAGGGGGGGTCCCCGATCAGTATGTGGCTCCTGGCGCTGTGTCTGGTGGGGCTGGCGGGGGCTCAGCGCGGGGGAGGGGGTCCCAGCGGCGGCGCCCCGGGCGGCCCGGGCCTGGGTCTCGGCAGCCTCGGGGAGGAGCGCTTCCCAGTGGTGAACACGGCCTACGGGCGAGTGCGCGGCGTGCGGCGCGAGCTCAACAACGAGATCCTGGGCCCGGTCGTGCAGTTCCTGGGCGTGCCCTACGCCACGCCCCCCCTGGGCGCCCGCCGCTTCCAGCCGCCCGAGGCCCCCGCCTCGTGGCCCGGCGTGCGCAACGCCACCACCCTGCCGCCCGCCTGCCCGCAGAACCTGCACGGGGCGCTGCCCGCCATCATGCTACCCGTGTGGTTCACCGACAACCTGGAGGCGGCCGCCACCTACGTGCAGAACCAGAGCGAGGACTGCCTGTACCTCAACCTCTACGTGCCCACCGAGGACGGTAAGGGCGCGGGCACCGGGCCGGGCCCCCGGTGGACACAGCCCACAGACGTCCATGCATACCCTCAGGCGCCGGCACGCCCCGGGCCGGGAACTGGGCCTTCGCCGGGGCAGTGAGGGGCAGTGCGTCCCTGCGGGCTCTGCGTGCCCTCCCAGGGTGGTACCGGTCCCTGCCAGGCAGTCCCAGGAACGAATCCCACAGTCAGCCCAGAAGCTCTTTGTGCGCCCAGAGAGCCGATGGCGAGGGCAGCAGGCACTAGGCTGGGCCTACCCACCCCCTGCCCACAGAGGCACACACAGAGGGGACACTGAGGGCGATCAGGTGGTGGAGGCACCCATCATCAGCTGCCTAGACAGCCACTCCGGCTCTGCCGCATCTCCTGCGCCCAGGCCTGGGCTTGTCCCCAGCCACTACCCACTTGAGCTGCACCTCCACCTCAAGGACAGCAAAGACTCCTTCTCCCCAGGCCAGCATGGGCAGACGTCCTTCTGTCACATGCAGGGCCCCTCACCTGCGCTGAGTGCCTCTTCCCCAGGATGCTCTGTCCCCTGATCCCTATACACTCCTGAAGGATCAGGGAAGCTCCTTGCCAAGGGCCCCTCCACTCACAGCACAGCCCGCCCATCCCCAGCAGAACGCCTTCCGCGGGGCTCTGAGCTGGCTCTTCTTGACAATGAACTCTCTAGTTCACTACAGCACTGCTCAGAGTCGCCAGCAGCAGTTCCCCACCAGCCAGCCTTCAGCACATCGAGACCAACCAGAGTCAGTACCTTCCAGCAGCCCACGGCAGAGGGTAATCAACAGGCCTGCAGCCACCCCGACAGACCATCCTCACAAAGAGCCCCCACGTTATCCTTCCTACTCCCCGTGTCACCACTCCAAAACACCCGACACACACAGAGACCATCCACTCTGATAACACCCGCCACAGGCCATTTTCCAACAACTTTACATATAGGCTTGGTACCCAGGAACCCCACTGTACACCCTACACACCCAACACCCGCACATCATGAACTCAAGTCCCACTACAAGACCAGGAATTTCAAATACTCAACACTCAGGTCATGTACCCAACCGACCGGCACACTGACCTTGTGCTCTAGAATCCCACGTATCAAAATTCCCAGCACTTTCACACAGCATGGACGCCAACACTTGTCTGGAATTGTGTACCCTGTCACCCATATAGACCTGTGCTCCCCAGTATCTCTGGGTATAGATCATGTACCCTAGTAACACCCATACCCAGACCTTTACCCCAGTAACCCTGCAGCTGGATCATGTGCTCCAACAGGCTACTCACACCACAGTCCCCTACGTTCTCAACACCTCTCAGACATCACTTACCCCAACTCCTGCCTAGAGGTCATCAGTATCGTACCTCAGGCTGTGACAGCACAGGTGGCAACCCTACACCCTACTCACACATCAAGTACTCCAACACCTCGCTCCCTGCACCCAGAGGACATGCCAATCACAGAACACCTCATGCACCTCAACACCATCACTACCCCTCCCCGTATAAGCCACGCCCCCTAGCCCCCCATACACACAATGCACAGAAGTTTCTACTCCAATCCTGTTCAGATTCCAAGCACTCTGATAGACCACTTACCCCAATACATTCCACACATCCTCCCCAATATCCCAACACCCTCTGCCTCAGAGCCATCCACTCTACCTTCCCTTGCCCTCTCATGGACCACCTACCCCAGCGCCCTCCTACCAGTGAATCATTCACCCCAGTGCCTACAATAGGCCACCCATCTCAATGCTCTCCACTCGTGGACTCTCCACCCACATCTTCAGGTAGAAAGCTGTCTCGCCTGCAACGCCCCACTCAGCGGTCTATTGGCTCGTCACCCCTCATGTGAAACATTCACCCAGCACTTCCCACTAATGGACTGTCCACTCCAACACCTCCACACAAATTTCCCACCCTGCCCCCACCCCACCCATGCCCACACCGTCTGTATTTTTAACCATCGCTTATTGCAGACCTGCTTGGGGCTTGACACATTCAGGTGATCTCACTGAATCTTCACACTAGCTCTGGGAGGAAGAGGTTGACTCAGGCACACACACACACACACACACACACACACACTCATACACACTCACACACCCGCACACTTAATATTCTCACGCGCACATATGCCCTGCTGACTTCATCCCCATCCCCATCCCTATCCTGTCAGAGAAGAACAGGCCCTGATCCTAATGGGTCCCCTTGGGGCCATCACCACCATCTGGGAGAAGCCTTGCAGAGGCTGGCCTCAGCCTTACTGACCCATCCCTCCGCATGCTGGTCCCCAGGCCACTGAGGAGAAATTGATCAGCCTGGGGGAACCCCTCAGGCCTCTGGGTTCCAGCTCTCCCTTGACTAATCCCCCAATCTGAAAGAAGCCTAGAGCCAAACTCTGAGCCCAGTCTGGGGCCTTTCCTTGACAGGGGGCACACTTTGTGCCTCCCTGCACCTCCTGGCACCTTATGTGTCGGGCTGGCTCAGGGCACTGTGTTTCCTATTCCCTATTTGTGGACTGAACCCCCAATTGGGGAGGGGGGCTTTTGGCATTAGAGCAGGGGTTGGTGGGGGGCTGGCGCCCCTGGTGGGGAGTTTACCATTTGTGGGGGAGGAGAGCAGGCCTGGGTAAGGGATGAGGTTGGGGAGGGGGGTCAGAGGGAAGAGGTGGAGTGGAGGGCAAGACCTGATGACCCCTTTCCCTGCTTCACCCCACACTGGGGAGGTGGGGTGAGAAGTCAGGCTTGTGAGTGCGGATGGAAGAGAAATGCTGGCTGGTGAGAGGCTGGGATGTGGGCAGGCATCCCTCGCTGACCACCCCCCCGCTGGCCAGTGGAGAGCTGACGGCTTCCAGGGGCTGTGAGCTGTGGGGACGGGCTGCCCCAGCCCCATCCTACCCTCTGCCCGCCAGATTGGTCCAGAGGGAAGCAGAGTCCTTTCTGCTGGGACCCCTCCTCTCTACAGCCTGGGGGAGCGGGCAGGTGCTTGGCTGGTCCTGAAGAGGGCCTGCGTGAGTGGTGGCGCCCCCCGCCCCGGGTGGGGCACAGCTGGCCTTGGGCTCCCAGGCTCCCTGGTTGGCTTCCCCTCCCCTCCCACCCACCCCACCTCTAACACCGTTTCATTTCCAGCAATTAGCAAACACTTGGACAAGCCAAATCCTTTCCAGCCAAATCAATATGTCTTAAGACAGGCCTCAGCCCACTCAGGCACCCCACCCCCCCAAAACCAGCCTTTTCTTTGGGGCATGACTTTTTCCGGGGAGGGGAACAAAATTTGGGTTGTAGAAACGTTTTTCTCTTTTCTTGGTTTCTTTTTCTTGCAAACAAATTTTGCTTTTTTTGGCTTATTTTTTCTGCCCCTCACCCTCCCCTTTTCTGCTTTCTCTCCTCCCCTCCCCATCCACCACCTCCCCTCGACCCCCATCTTTCCCCACAAAATTGTCCTTTTTTCTCTGTTTTGTGTTCCCGGTCTTAGGTCCGCTCACAAAAAAACGTGACGAGGCGACGCTCAATCCGCCAGACACAGGTAGATTTAAAAATCCCGCTGCTGCATGTGGTTGCTGATAAGAGGAAGTTCTCGGCCCTGCCCCTAACTAAATGCCCTCACAGCCCTCAAGGCCCCTCAGTCGTTTTCCCAACTAAAAACGAAAAAGAAAAGAAAAGAAAAATTTGTAATTATTGGAAAAAAGAATTATGAAAACTTCAAACGAAATTTGAACAATGTTGGACCCACTAGAAAACCGGCAAGAAAAGCTTAAACATGGCGAAAATAAAGTGCAAAAAGAAATTGGAATGTCAGAAAAAAAACAAAAACCAAAAAACACCAAAGAATTGGATAAAATGTTTAGCTTGACAGACATTTGGACTGTTTTGAAACTTGTGAAATATAACATTTGAAAAAACAATTTTAATTTGGAGCAAAATAACATTTGAAAAAAACAAATTTAAGTTGGCAAATTGATGACACAATTGAAACAGCAGAAACCTGCTACAGTTTCCAAAAAAAAGCCTGTCCGATGCAGAAAACGCACATTTGAAGCAAATTAAAGAATTTGGACATTTTTGAAAACAGGGCCCAATATCTTGAAGTTTCACCACAAAATTTTGAAAAAGTGCAAAGAACTTTTTTCTTTTTTTCTTTTTTTCCAAAAATGGATCTTTTTGGTTTCTTGTTTTTTTGGTTTTTTTTTCTTTTCTTGTTGAATCTGCCCCGAGAGCTTCTTGTTTTTTGGTTGTTGTTTTTTCTTTCTTTCTTCTTTCTTGATCCTGTTTTTTGTTGTTGGTTTTGAATTCTTGTCGCCCCAGCCCCCCTTCCTGCTCCTTCCCTTTCTGACTCCCCCTCCCCCCTCGCTGGGAGTGGAGGTGCTGGGTGGGCAGGAGCGGGGAGGAGTGAGGACATTTAGGACAGGACCTCGGAGGGAAGGAGACCAGCCTGAACTGTTGGAAGACCACTGGAGGTTCAGGAACAAAGGGAACAATAGGATTTGGGGAGGACACAGAGAGGGCACTGCCCACCTAGGAGCTCCTGGCCAAAGTCAGGTGGAAGGAGGTGTCAGAGAAGGTCCTAAGAGACAGGAGGCAGGAAGCTGTCTGGGGGGGTGGAGGGGAGTGTCTCAGTGACCTGTTGGTTGACCTTCTGCCAGGAGGGAAGTCTCTAGCGGGATGAGGGAGGCGGGCAGAGGCACTGGGGACCAGCTGTGGAGGCCCAGGCCTGGATCTTATTTGCCGAGTGCCCAGGCTGGTCAGAGATTGCAGGTGTCAAGAAAGAGGAGGGCCTGGAGGCCAGGGGTGATGCCAGCACGGGCACTGTGGCTGCATCGTGGAGGAGCTGCAGGGGCAGGGACCCTGGCAAGCCCTCTCAGACTCCCACCCTCTTCTGGAATTAGTTACCCCTCAGTCCGGTCTGTAGTGCCTCAAGAGCCTTCTACATATGGGAGTGATCATGGGATCCTTTGGGGACATGGCAAGAGAGGGGTCCAGAACTCAGGACTTAGGCCAGTTTGGGGGGTCCGAGACTAGAGCTGCACCCTGGCTTCATTAAGCAGACTCTTTCCCACCCTGCAGCCTCCTGCCACAGTAATTAGGCTGGGGGTTGCCATGGTAACTGGGGAGGTGACCTAGAAAGGAATTAGGGCGGGGAGGAGACCAAGCCCCCAGGGACCCTAGGGCCTGGCACCCCCTCACCCACAGACCAGGCTACCATGTGGAGCTGAGGCCCAAGGCCTGAGTCGAAAGAAACGCCAGGACCCTCCCAGGATCTCTAGCTCTAGTGACAGCCTTGGGAGCTCGCTCTTCTTAGGAGCAGGAAGGAGATTTGCTGTGTGTGTGTGGGGAGGGGTTCCCCTGGGTCCAGCAGATGCCCTGAGGAGGGCCAGCCCCCACCCCTGCCTCTGCTAGGCTTCTTGGAAGGTCTGCCAGGCATGTGGAGAAGTGCTGTGGGGCACACCGGCAGGAGGTGGGGAGGGATCTTCTGCCAGGGCTAGCTGGGGAGGGAGGGAGGGGAATCCGGTCTTGCCCCCCAGGGATGGGAGTGACATGTCCCCTGAGCTCCGGGCTGGAACTCGGCAGGCCTGGGAGCTGGGCGGTGCTGCTTCTGGTCTGACTGTGTCCTTGTCCCCCATCTCCCGGCCCACCCACCCGCCCCCTCCCCTCGCAGATATCCGGGACTCCGGGAAGAAGCCGGTGATGCTGTTTCTGCATGGCGGCTCCTACATGGAGGGCACCGGGAACATGTTCGATGGCTCTGTCCTGGCCGCCTACGGCAACGTCATTGTAGCCACACTCAACTACCGGCTTGGGGTGCTCGGTGAGGGTGGGCAGCCAACTCTAGGGGCTGGAGTCTGGGAGGAGGGCCTGCCGGCAGGGTTCCTCTAAACCCAGCAGAAGCAGAATGGCTTCTGGGCTGGACTGAGCTGCCCAGAAAGAGGGCAAGGGTGCTGTGACACCCCCAGGAAGCCCCCTTTCTTCCTCTACCCCCAGGTTTTCTCAGCACTGGGGACCAGGCTGCAAAAGGCAACTATGGGCTCCTGGACCAGATCCAGGCCCTGCGGTGGCTCAGTGAGAACATTGCCCACTTTGGGGGCGACCCCGAGCGCATCACCATCTTCGGATCTGGGGCAGGGGCCTCCTGTGTCAACCTTCTGATCCTCTCCCACCATTCAGAAGGTACCAGCCACCTCCTCAGCCTGTCCCTCCTGTCCCCTTTCCCACACCCCCGACCCCACCAGGTCCCCCTTCTCCTCCATCAGGCTGATACAGCCCAGCCTAAAGCCTGCCTGTCCCACCAGGGCTGTTCCAGAAGGCCATCGCCCAGAGTGGCACTGCCATTTCTAGTTGGTCTGTCAACTACCAGCCGCTCAAGTACACGCGGCTGCTGGCGGCCAAGGTGGGCTGTGACCGGGAGGACAGCGCCGAGGCCGTGGAGTGTCTGCGCCGGAAGCCTTCGCGGGAGCTGGTGGACCAGGACGTGCAGCCCGCCCGGTATGGGGGTGGGAGAGGGCCAGGTCCAGGCCTCCATTCTCCTTGCTGGTTCCAAGGAGGCTGAGGGTGAGAGGTGCCCGCAGGCCACAGGCATGCCATTTAGCCAGGAGAGGTGGGCTTCAAGCCCCTCCTGGGGCCCTGCCTTCTCCCAGAAGCCTTCCCTAAGCGGAGGTGCCTAAACAGAGCCAGTGTGCACGGAGCTCCGTGAAGTGCTTGAGGGAGGACTTCCCGTGCGGCCAAGTACCCTGAAGGGCTCAGAAGGTTTTAACTAGGGGAGAGGGGTCTTCTGAGCAGAGGACTCAGCAGGCTGTGAGCTGAGAGCAGGCCGGTGAACAGGTGATGCGACCTTGACCCCTTCTCCCCAGCTACCATATCGCCTTTGGGCCCGTGGTGGACGGTGACGTAGTCCCCGATGACCCTGAGATCCTCATGCAGCAGGGAGAATTCCTCAACTACGACATGCTCATCGGTGTCAACCAGGGAGAGGGCCTCAAGTTCGTGGAAGACTCAGCAGAGAGCGAGGACGGCGTGTCCGCCAGCGCCTTCGACTTCACCGTCTCCAACTTTGTGGACAACCTGTATGGCTACCCAGAGGGCAAGGATGTGCTGCGGGAGACCATCAAGTTTATGTACACGGACTGGGCCGACAGGGACAATGGCGAGATGCGGCGCAAGACCCTGCTGGCGCTCTTTACTGACCACCAGTGGGTGGCACCGGCTGTGGCCACCGCCAAGTTGCACGCTGACTACCAGTCCCCTGTCTACTTTTACACCTTCTACCACCACTGCCAGGCTGAGGGTCGGCCCGAGTGGGCAGACGCAGCGCACGGGGACGAGCTACCCTACGTCTTTGGTGTGCCCATGGTGGGCGCCACCGACCTCTTCCCCTGCAACTTCTCCAAGAATGATGTCATGCTCAGTGCCGTGGTCATGACCTACTGGACCAACTTCGCCAAGACTGGGTGAGGGCCAGAGGGGCTGGGTTGGGCATCCCTGCAGGTCAGGGCACACACCCCCTCCATCCTCAGCCCCTTCTCTCCCTCTCCTTCACACGGCCATCATTCCTCCATCAAGGCACTCTTGCCTTCTCGACTCAGACACCTGCCGGACAGCTCCTCTGTGTGTGTTGGAGATTCAGAAGAGTTGGACAGAGAGGTCCCTGTCTTTTCTGGGGGGCGGGCTCACTTGGTGCCTTTGGCTCCGTGTCTGTCTCTCCTTCCCTCCCTTGCCCACCCAGCTCTCTCCTTCTTCTCCCAGAGCTCCGGCCCTCTGTCTGAGTGCTCCCATCTGTGTATCTGAGTGTGTGTGAGGGTTTGTGTCTGTCTGTCTATTGCTGGCTCTGCCTCTCTCTCTTGAAATCCATTGATATCTCTGCTTGCTTTGATCTGGTTACCCTGTACTCTCTAGTTTCCCCCTGGCTGCCTCTCATGTCCTTTTGTGTCTCTGTTTCCATATGTCTCTATCTCATTCAGTCTCAGACTCTGCCTCTGTCACTGGTGGTCTGTCTCTGCCCTTTCTGCCCCTCTGTCCTCATCTCAGACTGTCTCTGGCAGTCTGGCTTCATCCCTATTTGTCTGTCTGTCCGTCCGTCTCTGGCAATTTCTCTGTCTCTTTGTATCCGTCTCTGTCTCTCTTCCCGTCTCCCCAGCTCTCTGCATCTCTGTCCGTCTCTCTCCCCATTCCTCCCATAGCACGCCCCCACCCCCGCCTTTCATGGGAGCCTCACCCTTACTCCTCCTTTCCCTGCCCCCCTGTGTCCACAGCGACCCCAACCAGCCGGTGCCACAGGACACCAAGTTCATCCACACCAAGCCCAACCGCTTCGAGGAGGTGGTGTGGAGCAAGTTCAACAGCAAGGAGAAGCAGTACCTGCACATCGGCTTGAAGCCGCGCGTGCGCGACAACTACCGCGCCAACAAGGTGGCCTTCTGGCTGGAGCTCGTGCCGCACCTGCACAACCTGCACACGGAGCTCTTCACCACCACCACGCGCCTCCCTCCCTACGCCACGCGCTGGCCGCCGCGCCCGCCCCCTGGTGCCCCAGGCACTCGCCGCCCGCCGCCTCCGGCCACCCTGCCTCCCGAGCCCGAGCCTGAGCCGGGCCCCCGGGCCTACGACCGCTTCCCCGGGGACTCCCGAGACTACTCCACGGAGCTCAGCGTCACTGTGGCCGTGGGCGCCTCCCTCCTCTTCCTCAACATCCTCGCCTTCGCTGCCCTCTACTACAAGCGGGACCGGCGGCAAGAGCTGCGGTGCAGGAGGCTCAGCCCCCCCGGCGGCTCAGGCTCCGGCGTGCCCGGTGGGGGCCCCCTGCTCCCTGCGGCCGGCCGTGAGCTGCCACCCGAGGAGGAGCTGGTGTCGCTGCAGCTGAAGCGGGGTGGGGGTGTCGGGGCGGACCCTGCGGAGGCCCTGCGCCCCGCCTGCCCGCCTGACTACACCCTGGCCCTGCGCCGGGCGCCGGACGATGTGCCTCTCTTGGCCCCCGGGGCCCTGACCCTGCTGCCCAGCGGCCTGGGGCCACCCCCTCCCCCGCCGCCCCCCTCCCTCCATCCCTTTGGGCCCTTCCCCCCGCCTCCCCCCACCGCTACCAGCCACAACAACACACTCCCCCATCCCCACTCCACCACTCGGGTATAGGGGGCAGCTCGGGGAGGCCCCCCTCCCCGGCCCTCCCGGCCCACTCAGAAGGCAGGGAGGAGGACTTGGCGACAGGCTTTTGTCGTGTGGGGCTGTCACACGTCGAGGAGCTTTAGGTGGACATGGGTTTCCTCGCCGGAATGTCTGCGCTTCTCCTGCGCGGAGTGGCCCGTTCTATTCTCCGGACCTGGGCCTTTGAACAACTGGGGGGATGTTTTTTCCCCTCCGTCGTCTGGACACCCGTCTTCGATGTGTGGAGACGTGGAAGTATTTTCCCACGTGGAGGTGTGCTTTCTCACGAGGGGGTGTGTTTTCCCATGTGCAGGGTGAGGTTTTTTTGCCGCCCTGGACACATGTTGGCTCCCTCAAAGAATTTCTGCGGGGATTTGTGCCCCAGAATCCTGTTCCCTCATGCCTTCTCCCACCTCCTCCCTCCTCCCACCCCCTGGAGACCCTGGAAGTGGTGTGTTCACAAACAGCGACCCTTGGCCACCGGACGACGCAGGGTGGTGCCTGGGAAGTAGCGAGGAAATCACAGCCCCCCTGCCCTGCCCCCAGCCCTCCCGCCCCGGCGAAGCATGTGTATCCCCCGTGGCACAAGTGAGGTGAAGCACGGTCTCCCCGGGCAGGGCTCGCCTTCCACAGATGACAGACACACATTCCCTGCCGCGGGGAAGGGAGGAGATCCTGCATCCCTGTGCTGCCTGGGAACTTGTCTTCCCCTGGGTCCAGGATGCATTTCTGAGTGGAAACATGTTCTTGCATGTGGATGTATGTTTTCCCATGCAGACGGCCCCTTTCTCTCCAGCACTTCCCTGCATCTTAGGGCCTCAGGCCCAGCACTTAACTTCTCACACAGCCGGTGTGAAAGGACTTCAAACTGACAGAAGCTGAGGGGGAGGGACAAACCCTGAGGAGATGAGCAGACCCTAAGCTCTGCCCTTCCTCCCCCTCGAGTTCGGGGGGTGGGGGGCTGCGTGGCACCTGCCACCTGCCACCCACAGAGGCCGTGCATGTTTGACCACAGCCCTCACCGCGGTCTGAGGGCAGCCCTTCTTCCCTCCGTCCTCAGACCGTCGCTCATCCGTGCCAAACGGGTGAGGTGGGTTTGAGGGGCGAAGACCCCCCGAAACGTGCCAAGGATTCCTCAGTCCTGGGCCAGGGCAGGTAGGATACAGGAGAGGGGGAGGTGGCAGCTAAAGGGGTCCCACCTGCGTCCCTCTTCTCACCATGTCTCATCCCTCCCTCTCTGCCCCTGTTTTCCCTCCCCCCTTCACTGTCCCCCTCTGAAGCCATCCCTTCCTGGTCTCAAACCAGCTTCTCCCCTCAGCTGCCCACCCCCTCCTTTGACCTGCCCCCTCATCCCTGGGCCACCAGGGCTGAAGGAAAGGAGCAGTGGAGGGGGGAGGGGAGGAGAGCAGGGGAGAAAGGCTTTCCCGGACAGGTTGGGGGAGAGAACGGGGTCAGCTGTACTGAGGAACAGATGGAGGGGGCAGTGGGGGATGGCACTGGGGCAGACACCAGCAGGAAGAATTTGATTTGAAGGGATGTGTGTAAGGTGACTGCCCAAAGAGAAACGGTTTGGGCCTCTGGGGAAAGGAACAATGTCGGGAAGGGTTTCAAGGGACACCAGACGAGAAGGAGCCAATCCTTGTCTGCTGGCATTTTGTGGGTTCATTAGTGCCAAATTTGAATGGGGGGTGGAGTGCTGTCTTCCACTGACACCCAAATCCAGAATCCCTGGTCTTGGCTCCCCAGAACTTTGCCTCCTGACTGTCCCTTCTGCCCCCACCTCCACCCATGGAAACTTAGTTCTTTTCCCACCCCTTCCCCTGCCTGGTCTAGCTCCTTTCCAAACAGCCCTGCCCTCTAAATGCTAGGGACCTGGGCCCTGAACCCTGTAGACAGATGCCCCCCAAACTGGGGCATGGGAGGGGGGCTGGGGGACCCCATGATTCAGCCACGGACTCCAATGCCCAGCCCCTGTCCCCAGAACAACTCCTTGACAATCCCATGTCCCCACCCCAACCCTTCGCGGCTCTGTACACATTTTTAAACCTGGCAAAAGATGAAGAGAATATTGTAAATATAAAAGTTTAACTGTTGGTTTTGCCTGCTGTTATGTTGGGAGGTAGGGGTGGGGCTCTAAAGAAACAAACCTTGGAGAAGGGACTCTGCCAGTGAGGGAGGAGGAGGGGGTCCGAGCCCACAGCCCTTTCCAGTGAACAGCTCTGAGGTCAGAGAGAAAGGGGGAGTGGGTGCTGGGGTGAGGTGGTCATTGGTAATGGGGTTGTTTGGGGAGTTAAGATCAGGACCAGTGTCTGTGCAGAGGTCAGAGCCTGGCGTAGAGGACCAGGCAGGGGCTGATGGGGACAGACACCGAACAGGCCAGAGGGCCTATGGGCTGGTGCAGGTGGCTGGCTACAGGAGAGACACGCAAGGTGAAGGGTTTGGCCTCTGCTAAGCCCTGGCCCAGGCTGGAGGGTCAAACACAGGCCCAGGACTCTCCCTCTTGGCACATTGTGAGGGAGAGCCCCACATCATTGTGACCCGCTTACCCCCAGGAGCCTCTGGGACAGGAAGGCGGCCGGTGGCACTGTGGGCACAGTGGGCTGGGGGCCTAGGAGCTCCGGTGGCCCTAGGGACTCCCATGGCCATGGCTGAGCGGCCCCGGCCCCAGTGGACCTCGTGTCACAACCCCAGCACCAACAACTGCCAGGACCTGGGCAACTCCATCCTGTTGCTACTGGGCCTCATCATCTGCGTTAACATTGGCATCAATACGGTGACACTGGTCAGGGTGGGGCCGGGTGGGAGGGTGCTGGCAGGATGGCTGGGGGGCAGGCCGGGTGGCCGGGGCCTGCCTGGGGTCACTGTGTCCTCCCCCACCTAGGTCTGGCGCAGACTCCGTGGCTTCTTACACCACGTGTTTCGTGTTATTTGTGAGAAAGGTAAGTGGAGGATGGGGAGGTTGGGGAATAGGAAAGGCAGAAACCAGGTGTTGTAGCCCTGACCCTAAGCGGGCCCCTTCCCCTCCCGCTCCCCCCGCTCAGACCCCATAACTACGCAGCTTCTCTTCCTGCATGCTGCCTCTCCATCCCTGGAGGAGCCAGGCTCCCCACCAGCCTCTCACCTGTCCCCGATCCACAGAAGCTTCTAAGTTATGCTCACCTGGGAAGCAGACCCAGCCCCCGAAGCAGAGCGCCCCCGCAGTCCGCCTTCGGTGCACCATGGACCCTGTGAAAATGGCTGTGTCCCCCTCCCCCACTCGCCGCCGTCGCCGTCGAGGCTCTTCAGCACGCCGCGCCCACCGCCCTATAGCCTGGGCCACTGACACTGACAGCGACGACGAGAAGCCCCCGCGTCAGCAGACAACAATCTGCTCCCACAACTGGGATTGCCCCAGGGACTGGGAAGGCCTTCAGTCCACCCAGGGGTTCTGGACTCCCTGGGCCCAGGATGCTGTGGAGCCGCCTACCCAGACCATCCGCTTCCAGCAAACTGTAGAGGGAAGGCCGCTCAAAAGAGAGATGCAGTCAGAGCTGGACCTAGAGGCCTACGTGTACCCTGTGAACCCCCCGCCCCACAGCCCTCAGGCCCTGAGCCACAAGAACAGTGGAGGGGGGCCCCAGGCAGAACAGGAGCAGTGCTCGCCAGCCCAGCCACCCATCCTGGGCCCGGCCCACGTCCCAGACATCCCCCGGCGCCACTCCTCAGGGCGCGTAGCCTATAATGCCAGAGACGTGAGGCGGCGGCTGCGGGAGCTGACCAGGGAGTTGGAGGCCCTGTCCCACTGTTACCCCCCGGTCTCTGGATCCAGCACGGCTGAGGGGACGGGAAAGGCCTGGGTATACCGTTCCCTGACAGAGAGGTGACTGGGAGAAGAATAAAAAGAAGAGAGGAGGTGGTTTGTGGTGGTGTGGGGGGTGCCAGGGCCCACACAGCACCCAGAAGCCTGGTTGCTAAGGAAATGATCTCCCTGGCAACAGGGCCTAGAGAGCCCTGAGGACCCTCATCAACCTCTTGGCCTCACCAGGCCCTGTCCTCAGCCCTTTCCCAGGCCCTTCTTGGTTCCAAGGCTCCCACCTGCCTCTACTCTGTTCTTTAGTGCCCAGGGAAGCCCCCCAAATCCCATTCCAGATCCCCAGGCAGTACTGCACTTGAGTGGAGACCCTCATCCCCATGGCCTCAGTCTCTCAGAGGTCCGGCTCCTACCAGAGCCCAGGTTTAGGCTGCAACTACAGGTGAGGTGTGGTCCCTCTGAAGCCCTGGTTTCTTTGGGGAGGGATGGCTGAGAGTGAGGGTACCCAGGCCCTCACAGTTCCCCAGTCAGAACCCGAAGCTCCTGTACACTCAAGAAGGCTTGGAGCGGAGGATAAAATATTGAGGACACTCGCAAGGGCTGCCTCCACACAGCCCTCTGTGACCTCACTCCTCTGATTAGCACTTCCATGTCACAAGTGAGGAGACTGAGGCTCAGAGACGCCAAGTGACTTATTCATGGTCACACGGACACCAAGGATCAACTTCATGGCCTCAGACACTCCGTCCCCCTGCTCCCACAGGTAGATTCCCATTGCTACTGAGTCAGCCTGGCCCATCAGTCTCTTCCCACCTTCCTCAGTTTCCCATGTAAACTCATCAGAATATTGCATCCACTGGACAGCAGGGAAACCCAGGCCCTACCTACTTCTAGACGGTTGGGATCACACACACGCACACAACTTGGGAACAAGGAGCCAGGTCGAAGGGACTAGACCTCACCTTCCATACCAGATGGGTTCCTGGAATGTGAACAGATAGGCCTTTTATGAATCACCCTGCTTCTCTGTTCATTTTCATTTGACTAACGTTATTGATCATTTTAAGCTGATTCCATTAAGTGGGTCTATATTGAGCACCTGCTATGTGTTTGGAGTCTTGATGGAAAATGCCCACTGGCTGTTTCTATTTCTTTCTTTCTTTTTTTTCTTTTTGGCCATGCAGTGTGGTTTGCAGGATCTTAGTTCGCCAACCAGGGATTGAACCGGGGCCCTCAGCAATGAAAGCACGGAGTCCTAATCACTGGACCTCCCAACATCTGTTGAGATGTTCATTGTGCAAACAAAATGACTTGAGGTTCCCCCGGTACCACTTTCACAGACCCCAGCAATGAACCCGGTTTATAATAGTAGATTCCTTTTGTCATATCAACAATTACATCTATTTTGTGCTTTGTGACTTTCATGTGGTTTTCTTAAGACAGCAGCTAACCGTTTTTCAACCCGGAGGGTTGGCTCAGTGGGAGGGCAGTTGGTTAGGAAGGAGAGAAACCATGGTTGGGGTTGGTCTCTGGCAAAGGTGGCAAACCCTTGCTCTGAAGCGAAGGGGCCAGTGGGCTCAGTGACCACCAACACCTAAGGCTGCAACCCCTGGCCAGGAAGGGGTGGGTACGGTGGGTGCTAGAGGGGTTATGACTGGGAAATGGGCAGGACAAGGAGGGGATGGTGCAGTGGGGCGACCCCAGAGGGGACTCTTACTGTCACTCATCCATCTAGTCACCCTTGCTGCTGGCCCCAAGCAGGCGTCGGTGGGGAATCCCAACAGGCTGCATAAGCTGCCATAATGTCTCGAACAATGAAATGGAGGAAATCCTTTATGCGTGATTCAGTCCCTATGAAGACTGTCTCTCATCTGTAACAACCATGTTTGCAAATCAAGTTAAGCATGGCCCCATGGAGACAGAAGGACAGACTGAACTCTGGGGACTAAGCTCCATGTAGTGGGAGCCGAGGGCAGAGATGGCCACATAAAGGGCCAGCTGAGTGGATGAAAGATTGGCTACCTCTGCATTGTGACTCCCTGCTACGTGCCTCATTATGACCATGCTCCCTCATCTGTTGGTGGGTGACCCCAGGTCCTGGCATGAGTGCAGTGTGGGTCAGGGCCGGTGGGGGGGGGGGCGGCCCAGGTGGCCCTAGGAGCCCCCCACCATGGAAAACCAGCTCTGGTATGACAACCTGGGGTGCTGCCATCAATACCAAGAAAGTACCCAGAATGTGGAGGACTTCCTACTCCTGCTGCTGGGCCTTGTCATTCTTGTCAACATTGGGATCAACATGGCAGCTATGGTCAGCGATGGTTGGGGACCACCAGTAGGGGTGAAGAGGGCTGAGGGTGGGAACCAGCTGCAGCCTGCACCTCCGCCTGCAGGAACGGTCTTGGCTGGGACGGGGGTGAGGGTAGAGAGCCTGGCCTTCATTTTCACACACCTCCCCCCAGATATGGCATGGGCTCCAGAATGCCTTAGACAAGACCATCTATTGGATTAATCAGAAAAGTAAGTACGGAAGACAGGTAGGGGGCACCCCGCCCCCGCCATTCCCAGGGCCCTAGAAACCCAGGCCCCCAGGTTCCCAACCCTGAACTCTTCTGACAGTTGCCCTGCCCTCACGGACTCTCGCCTCCCCCAGATGAAATCTCGCAGGCTTGTGAAAGTTCCCCCAAATATCCTCCAGCCAAGGCCCGAGACGTCCACATCCACTGCACCCTGGACCCTGTGGAAGTGAAAATGGCCCGGCCCACTTGCTACTCCTCGTCCTCCTACCATCATCTCCACAACCGTAGCCGCAGCTGCAGCCGCCGCCCCTGCAGCCACCAGCGGAGACCGAAGAACCGCACACAATTCCCCTACAGCCGCTCAGTCTTCCATAGGCTGCATCGCAGCCACAGGATGTCACAGCTGCGGCTGATGCCCTCCTTTGATCGGGAGGACCCGGACTCCTACCTGGAGGAGGAGGATGACCTTTCCTTCCCACAACCCAAGTACCCGCGGGGGTGCTGGGGAGGGCTCTACCAGCGGATGGGCCTGCCCTCCAACGTGGGCCTCTGGGGCCGCCAGGGTGGGATCCTGGCCAGCCTGCCACCACCCTGTCTCTACCCGTCGCCCGAGCCACGCCGCATGCCCAAGCGTGTGGAGGCCAAGTACGAGCTAAGGCTGCAGTCCCTCGGGGCCTCCTGCTCACCATCCCGCATCTGGGGCAACGTGGAGGCTGACCAGTGGCCCTCGTCTCCACCACCTCCCCGACGGCTGCCCCCTAACCCCTCGTGGGTCCCTGGGGGGCACAGCACTTACCCCTCAAGGGGCCAGCTCCCGCATGACTCCTGGAATCAGCGGCGGCGCGGTCTGGAAGGCTCTGAGCCCCCATCCGCTCTGGAGCCTCGGGGCTGCCGGCCCGAAGCCCGGCAGCGCAACCCCCCCCAGGCCCACAAACGGAGCCTCCCCAGCTGTGCTCACAGCCAGCCCAATGGCAGCCCGCACCCCTCCACGGAACACTTGAACTATTCCCGGGATCCCCACGAGGTACGGCGCCGGGCGGCCGAATGGGCCGAGATGCTGCCCGTGCGGCGCCCTCTGACCACCTCCGCCTCCCTCACGGTGCTGGCCGAGGCCTCGTACCGGCGGGCCCCGGCTCCCAGCTCAGCCCTGCTCGTCCGCTCCTCCCAGCCCCTGCCCGACGTCCAGGCTACCGAGCACCCTCCGCCCCGGCCCACCTTCATGCCACTCAGCCGGGACCCGGGGGGCAATGCCAACTACCAGGTGTATGACAGCCTGGAGCTGAAGCGGCAAGTGCAGGAGAGCCGAGCGCGGGCCAACTCGCTGCCGCCTTCCACCTCGGCCTCGAGGCCCCCTCTGCACGGAAGCCAGACTGGGAAAATGAACTGACCAGCAGCAAACGGGGGCGGGGTCGGGGGGCGGCAGGGCATGGAGAGAGGAATAAAGAGCGCCAGAGTCCAGGAAACATTGGTGGTCTGTGGCTTGGAAGCGCCACTCCTTCTGCCAGCCTGGGTCCCTGCCCTTGGCTTCCTGCAATAAGAAGCCAGTGTCCTCTTCTTGGCCTGAGGGTCCCCTTGGTTTAGTGGCCACAGTCCTGCCAGCAGGCCCCTCCTGGTCCTATATCATGCACTAAGGAGATCTGCAGCTGCAGACTCCAAACCACTGGTCTCTGGGCACCTCCTCTGTGTCTCAGCTGTCCCTGTCCCCAGAGAGCCTCATACAAGAAGCTGCTTCCAAACTGGGAGGTTCCACATCTGGGCAGGTCCAGCTCCACGCCCAGCGAAGGGCATGAAGAAGGCTAAGCTCTGGACTCCAGCCAGGCCTTCCCCAGGGCTCTGAGGCCGAGGTCTTCCTAGTCTCAGGAGCGGCCAGGAGAGGGAATGTGTCATTTGAACAAGTGAGCCAGAGGGTGGTGAGTGAATGATTGACCGCTCGAGGGGAGGTGGGCCGGCCTCCGGGCCCTGTTTGACTGTCCAGGCTCAGCTTACCTGATTACCTGGTTACCAGGGAATGCCACCCTGGGCCCTCCTTTTCCTCCCCCTCCCTCATTGTGACCCCACCACCTGCCCCATTATGACCCAGTCCTTCTCCCCCTCCCCCACCAGAGGAGTCTGGCTCCCAGTGACTATGTGGAGGCCGGGCGGCCCAGGCAGTCCTGGGACCTGCGGCCATGGGTGAACAAACCCACTACCGAGCCCAGCCGTGCTCTGGCACCAACCCCAGGAAATGCCAGGAACTAGGAGACTCAATTCTTCTGATCCTGGGCAGCTTCATCTTGCTCAACGTGGGGATCAATGTGGTGACTCTGGTCAGGGCAGGATCTGGGCAGTGGGGTTGGGGGAGCCCTGGGGTCTTGAAGGGGCTGAGGTGGGAGGGCTGCTGGGGTGTGGCCGGACAAGGGTTGGATTTCAGGGCTCACCCTGCTCCCGGCCTCCCCCCTCCCCTGCTTCCCTCAGCTCTGGAGGCATCTGAAGAGCTCCTTGCGGACACTCTTCCATCATGTTTTCCCCAAAAGTGAGTGGGCGCCAGCATGGGCTCAGGGGACGTGGGCCTGTCCCCTTTCTTCTATCCCTGCCTCGATTCTCAGCCCCTCAGGAACCCAGGCCCTGTCCCATCTCGCCTTTCCCCGCAGACAAGCAAGCCAGCTGTGTAGGCAGCCATCGCATGTGCATGCGCTGCTCCGTGGATCCCAAGAACCTGTGCTCAAGAGATCCTTCCCGCTTCCGCCATCGCCCAAGCTTCCTGCTCGGGCACCCAAACCACCTTGACTCGTGGATGCCAGACACAAAACATGAGAAGGCTTCTGGGTGCTGCTGGATGCCGCCTCAGTGTGGACGGGCTGGGGCTCCCATGGAGGCTCCACGGGGACTGTGGAAGGAGAGGGTAGTGGGAGCTGGCGAGGCCCCTCTGGTCACAGCCTTAAAGTCCCGAGCCACCTTTTACTCCAGGCAAGAGACATCTTCCAAGCTCCGCAGGATGAGCAAGGTGGACGTGCTTCCACTCCGCCTGCCCCAAGAGAGCAAGACGAAGACCCCAGACTATGACCCAGCCCAGGCCCCAGCCCGGGCCCAGACCCGCCCCCCAGTTCAGCCCCCTGCGCATGCTCCTGCCAAGGCCCAGACCTTCTCCTCAGCCCACCCCCCTGAGCACACCCCCCCCAGGCCGAGACCTTCTCCCGAGGCCACGCCCATGAGCACACTTCCGCCCAGGCCCAGGCCTTCTCCCCAGTGGACCCCACTGGGCACACTCCTTCCAAGGCCTAGAACTTCTCCTAAACCCACCCCGCTGAGCACGCGCCACCTCAGGCCCAGACTTGCTCCACGTTCCACCCCCCTGAGCACACCACCCCCCAGGCCCAGACCCCCTCCCCAGCCCTCACCCCTGAGCACAGCTCTGCCCAGGTCCATGGCCCTGAGCATACCTCAGCCCATACCCCAGCCCAGGCCCAAGCCCAGGCCCCCTCAAATGCCTCAGCCCAGTCCCTGGGCCACACTTCTGTCTGCACCCTGACCCATGCTCATCTGACCTATACCCATGCCAACACTCTGGTCCCTCCCCCACCTTCGGCCCCAGTCCCTCCCCCAACTTCTGCCCCTGCTACTACTCCTGCCCTAGCCCCTACACCAGCCCCTGTCCCGATCTCTGCCACAACCTCTGTCCCAGTGCTGGTCATGGCCCTGACGACCACTCCAGTCCCTTCCACCACCCCTACCCCCATCCTAGCTTCTATTCCCTCTACCTTGTCTGCCTTCAGCCAAGGCCTCTCCTCCGGCCAGGTGGTCTACGATGCCCGCAGGGTAAAGCAGAACGTGGTCCATGTGTGTCCCCCTCAGAACTCGGGGTACTCCAGAAAGGACTTGGGTACCGTCTCCAGGCCCCAAGAGGGGCATGGTCTGGTGAGCTCTGGTACAGCTGAGCAAACACTGAAGCAATGTAGTGGGGACAGTGCCAAGCCCTCCACAGGATCCAGACTGGGTTACCTGGAGTTGGGGACTATGGAATGGAAGATCTCAAATGATGCCAAAGACAAATTTGTGCAGTCCAAGACCTTCCCTTACTGCAGCTTCCATCCTTGCAGTTCTGAGAAGAGAAACACGGACCCCCAGGCTCCAGTCTACCCCCAATTCCTGGTGTACTCCAAGGGTGCTGCACCTTCTCAACCTTGCTTCCATTCTCCAACCAGTGCCCAGAGCTCACCATGCGCCATGCCTCCACCATGCACTCTTTCTCTGCCTCTTGTTTCTCCCAGATCCTTTGTCCTTCATCAACACAGCAACCACCAGAAGCCCTCCGCCTTAATACAACCCCCCACCTTTCCCCCAACCTCCACGTCTCCTCCGTCTGTCCTCTCTTCCCAGGGCCCCATCCCTCCCCAGTTATCCACGACGTCCCAAACCCCAAACCAGCCCCAACCCCCTGAACTTCGTGAGAGTCTAGGCCTCAACCAAGGCTCTGTCCTCCAAAGGACCCCAGGCCCTTTAAAAGACTGTAGAGTTTCCAGAAACCCAGGCCTTACCCCAAATCCAGGCCTCCACAAGAACCCTCTAGGAACTGACTCTGTCCAAGCTTTGGGCCCACATCAGACCCGAAAGTTATTTAGATCTGAGGCAGTTCCTCGAAAGGAGGATGCAGGGCAGCACATACCATGGACTTCTGTCCCACCCAGTCAGAACTCCTGCTCTCCCAAGGCTCAGTTGACCTACAATGACCTGCAAACCTTCTCAGAGGTACCTGTGCTGATTGAGCTGCAATCATCCTCCCGGCGAGCAGGCAGCCAAGACTGGGTGTACCACCCCATGGATACAGTTCCTCCAGCCTGCCAGAACTATCGCCAGATGTCTACGCCTCCCAAGACCAGCTGGAAGCCCTACTGTCCTGGGTCAGGCACCCGGCTAGGGCATGGGGTCTTTGACGCCCGCCAGAGACAGTTCAGAGCGGGCAGGGACAAATGCGAAGCTCTGTCTCCCAGGCGCCTTCACCGAGAGACATCCAACAACTCACCGGAGACCATCAAGGAGTGGGGATATCAGGGGACAGATATGCATGAGGAATAAAGAGACAAGAGACGTGTCCTGTGGTTGTGTGAGGACATCCACCCCAGCCCCCTCCCACAGGGCCTGATGAGGACCTAAGCTATCCCTGCTTTCCCTCCATCGCTGTCTAGCTAAATCCGTTATCCCCAAGGCCCTAGAGCTGCACTGTCAATTACAGTAGCCACTAGCCAAATATGCCTATTAGAATATAAATTAGTTAAAATTAAGGAAAAGTAATTCTGTTAAAAATTAAGTTAAAAAGTTAAAAATTCTCTTCCTCAGGGAACAGAATTTCCCTGGCGTCCAGTTCTGTTCCCTGGTGGTCCAGTTGTTGGGACTTGGCGCTTTCACTGCTGTGGCCGGGGTTCAATCCCTGGTCGGGGAACTCAGACCCTGCAAGCTTCATGGCTTGGCCAAAAAAGAAAAAAATTCTGTTCCTCAGTGTCATGATCTTCTAAGTGCTCAGTAGTCACATGGAGCTAGCGGATACTGTATTGGACGGCACAGATTTAGAACGTTTCCATCATCATGGAAAATGCTATTGGAGAGCAGTGCTTTAGAGTTTAGAGCAATTTCCCTTTCCCTGTCACCCACCCCCAGCATCTTAAAGCTCCCCCAGAGCCCAGAGAACTTAGTTCTTTTTAGGGTGGCTCAGAAGCCACCCTCTGGGGAGGAGGTAAGATGTAGGCATGGACACCCAACGCCTGATTTCCCCAGACTGTGAGAAAGAGCCCAGGCTTCAGTTTTCCTGATCTGGTCTCTTGGGTCACGACCAGAGGTATGCAAACTTGCCTCCCCCGTTCTGGGCTGTGTTTGGGGCTCGTGGTTACTGAGGGAGAAGACCTCTCTTGGTCAGTGACTAGGAAACCTTGTGTTTTAGGCTCCCCAAATTGAGCCTTGGATTCTGACGGTCCCCTCCTTCATAGGCCTCTAATTTTCTCGAGGTGTCTCCACTTAATTTTCTTGCCCATGGACTTAGGCCTAGTTCACTGTGGAGACAGACCCCTGGGAAAAAGGAATGTAAGAATTCCTGGTCCAGCATGCATTGGTCTAATCTGTGAGCGTGTCTCTGGTGTCCTATCTTTCTGTCCTATTATTCTGGCTCCTAGTTTCAGCCTGGACTTAAGCTGTGTTCATGATAGCACTGGCCGCTGAAAGCAATTTCCTTCCCCTCATAAGTTTTCATTGCCCTGCCCTAGCCCAGCTGGAGTTTCCTCTGGACTTGAGTTTCAGTCCTGATAACTCTTCTGTATACACACATAAGCTGCGAGATTGCAAAGTGTTTTCCCTGCCACCACTTGTGTGTCTGAGGTGGGCAACACTAATATGTCCCTTCCCTGAGTCAGATGTCCATCCCTGGGTCACTACAGGCACACTATCGGTGTGTTCTTGTCTAACATTACCACCACCGATTCCAAGGAGATACGTCCCAGCGGGAGAGCCCATTTCCAACACCTCTCTGGCTCAGCTCTGACCTTGGACAAGTCATGTGCAACCTTTCTAGGCTTGCAGTCTCACCTCTAAAATGAAGTTATAATTGCATGCAAGAACCCTTCTAGATTTAAATGACCAGGGCTCCTCTACTCCCAAGTGAGATGTAGAGTCCCCTATTTCTCCGCATGCCCTAGTGTATGTCCCTCATTATTATTGTTTGCTATTCAGATCCATCCTATTAGGCCTCTGTTCTAACCCCAAGGAGTGTTTGTGCGGTTGACCTGGCCTTGTAAAGACACAGAATAGTTTATCTGCATAGAAACTACAACTTCCATCAGGCACTACTTCCACGGAACCGGAAAGGATGTGGCGGCGTGGCCCCAACGCCCTGGTAGTTTTGAAGACAAACTACAACTCCCAGGATAGCCGCGAGATCTCTGCAGAGCGAAAGGATGGACTGAACTCTGACTGGAGGCCGGGCTGGTCCGGAACCACCCCGACAGCCTCCAGAAAGGGGCGTGGTTATAATTTAGGGGCGTGACCTTGCAGGCAGCAGGAAGAAGTTACCTGTTGAATCTTCCTATCCATTCTCTTCCCAGCCTTTGTAGCTACCCCTAAGAGGGAAGCCGTAAAGCACTAGCCTCTTCTGAAAAAGAGGTAAGGGGACGTAGACAAGGGGCAGCGAAGGAGGCTACTGCATTCCTTAGGAGGGGCCAAACAGCTACTTTCTACCTGCTGAGTCAGGTGAACCGTTCCATGGGGGCGGGGGCCAGCATATGAGAAAAGGGCAAGGACGGAGGATTTGTTTATTTGTTCCCTGTCAAGACTAAATTTAGGGCCCTTCGTCTGCAGACCCATTGGCGGACTGTGCCTTGGGAACCCTCTTGGCCTCTGGAAGAGAAAAGAACGGGGGCCAGTTTTCCGCAGCAAAAGGAACGGCCCGTCTGGGCTTCCTCCCGTCTGTGTATTTCCTAGCCCCAAAACGACAGAGCCATATGGCTTCCGCGGTCTGGGGAAGTGCTCCCTGGTGGGGCCCACCGCCCCCAGCCCCAGCCCGGCCGCTCACGGATTTCGACTTCTGCTCTGGGGCGCAGCTGCAAGAACTAACCCAGCTGATCCAGGAGCTGGGTGTGCAGGAGAGCTGGAGTGAAGGTCCCAAGCCAGGACCAGATCTCCTCCAGGCCAAGGACTTTGTTTTCTCTTTGCTTGGTAAGTAACCCTCCCAGCCTTCGGGAACTTGCAGCTCTCAGCTCCGCCTCACCCCGCCCCGGCTCTGGATCACGCCTTTACGATCCCTTCTCTTTCCTTAGGTCTCGTTCACCGCCGGGACCTTCGCTTTCCTCCTCAGGCAGAGCTCTTGCTGCTTCGTGGCGGGATTCGCGAGGGCTCCCTGGATCTGGGGCCTGCGCCTCTAGGTCCCTACGCTCGGGGACCTCACTACGACGCCAGCTTCACCCTCCTGGTGCCCGTCCTTTCGCTAGATGGCACTGGGCAGGAGCTGCAACCGGACGTGGGATCCTGTTACGCATGGCTCTTCCTCCCAGAGCAAGTACGCGGAACCTCGGTCCGGGAGGCATGGCAGGATTGCCTAGGACCCCCAGTCCCAGGAGGACGTGATTCGATCCACCCAGCCCAAAGCAAACAAACTCCCAAGGATCCGCAGATCTCCGTGGACCAGCTGCACGGTGACGTCACTGAGCCTGAGGCACACGAGTCTTTGGAAAAATCACCTAGTAATGTTTCAGTGCCAGAATTGCCTCAACAAGACGTAACCGATGTTGACTTTCCCTCACCACTGAAAAAAACGAATGGTGACGTCACCAAAGCAGCCGACGTTAGCCCAGTGCCACAGCCGTCGGAGGCTCGGGAGGCATGGCCCACATTGTGCCCCGCCCAGGTGGCTGCCTGGTTCTTTGCTTCGCTGGCTGCGGTCGCTGAGTCCCTGTTTCCGGTCCCGGGTGCCCCGCGCTTGGTCCACGCAGCCCGCCACGCGGGGGTCACCACCATCCTCCTGGCTACGCCTGGGCCCCCGCGCCGCCTCCTGCTTTTCGACTTGATCCCCGTGGTGTCCGTGGCCGGCTGGCCCCAGGAGGCTCGGAGCCACTCGTGGGCCGGCCCGCTGGCCTCGGAGTCGTCTTCCTTCTACCTGGTGCCCGGCGGCGGCGGCACAGAGCGGCCGGGCGCCTCCAGATGGCAGCTCTGCTTCGCCCGCCAAGAGCTGGCGCTCAAGACGCGCATACCCGTTCCCCTGCTGCAAGCGCACGCGGCGGCCCAGGCGCTGCTGCGCCCGCTGGTGGCCGGGACTAGGGTCGCGGCGCCCTATCTCCTGCGGACGTTGCTCTACTGGGCGTGCGAGCGGCTGCCCGCGCTCTATCTGGCGCGACCCGAGAATGCGGGCGCCTGCTGCCTCGGGCTGCTGGATGAGCTGGGCCGGGTGCTCGAGGCCGGGACGCTGCCCCACTATTTTCTGAGTGGCCAAAAGCTCGGTGCGGGGGACGGCGCCGCTTCGCTGCTCCGGGCGTTGGCCCTGCTTCGCAGGGACCCTGCCCGCGCCCTGCGCGCCGCTGTGGAAGAGGCCAAGGCTGCACGCAAGGGGGGCGGCTTAGCCGGCGTGGGAGGCGGGGCCCATTAAAGACGCTGTTCCTACTAACCTGGAATGTGCTTCTGTTGGCCAGCGGGATGTGGAGGGGACTGCTCTCCCCTCACCTGGGAGACAGGCTGAGCGCCTTGGGCCCGAAGAAGCCGTTCTAGAAGGCCTCCTCGCCGGTTCCTCCGCTTCCTCCCACCCTCCTCCCGCCGCATCCCTGGCACAGGTCGTTCCATTCTGGCCTCTCCACTTTCCAAATCTGTGGCCAGCACCCCTCCTGCTCCCGTGCAGCCTCTGGCATCCATCTCCCGCCAGTTCTTCTGGTCTTTTCTCTTAGGAGTCAATAGGGATGGGGGTAACATATTTGCTGAAAAAACGTGTAAAGGAGAAAGGTATGGAGACCAGGGACTGACCAATTTGTCTCACACAAAAGCAGAGATATTAAGGAGGCCGGATTTCACCCCAGGCTAGACCTCACCACCACCGCTATCTCTTCAGTTATTCCCCCCACCTTCCTCATCCAGTTCTGTCCTCCATCCCGGGCAGTAGGGTCCCTTTCTCCATTCTCGGGGCATCTGCCATTCCATCTATCTAAGCCCAACCTCTCCCTCAATCCAGAGTTCCATTCAGGGGAGTCGCCTCCTTGTCCCTCCTCCTCTGAACCCCGAGACATGCGAGACATGCGGCCTTGTCTCGGCTCCACCTGTCTCTAAGACCGTCCCCACTCCCTGCCTCCAAGGAACCCCAGGGTTCCGCCCGCCCAGCTTCACTCCCCCCCCATCTCTTTCCCGGAGTCTCCGCCCCCTGCCCCGCCCCCGGGCCGGCTCTCGGAGGAGGGGAGAGCTGCTGTCGCCGCCGCCGCCTCAGCTTCCCACAGCCGCTACCGCTGCCGCCGCTGCCGCCGCTCCGCTTGGTCCAGCCGCCAGGCCCAGTGCTCACTTCGCCAGACCAGGGCGCTCTGCGGAGACACCCTCACTCCTTCCTGGGGTCCGGGACGCCTAGCCGGGCGTGGGGGGAAGCTCCGCTTGCGGGGTACAGGGAGGGAGGAGCCTGGAACCAGAGCCAGCGCCAGCCGTCCCCGGATCGACAAGACAGGACAGGTTGAGGGGCGTCGGGGAAGGAAGAGGGGGTGCTATAGGCAGTCCCGGGGAGGACAAGGAAGCCCTGTCGCAGAAAGCTCTGATGCGCTCTGACTTATAGCGGGTCTGTTCACATTTGGGGACCCGTGACAACGTGGGTGCACTCCTCTCTCGGGGGGCTGGTTGGATTGGAGGGCGTGGGATCTAAGCAGCACCAGCTGTCCCCGAGGAAATTAGGGGCTGCCAGAAAAAAACAAAAAAGCCAAAAACCTATGCTCCTTATTCCGAGGTGACAGAGGGCCCTCCAGACAACCACCTGGTGTAACCACTAGGAAGGGCGGATTTGGAGGTGACTTCAAAAGGAGTGGAGGGTAACAAGGTGAGGAAAGGGGCTCAGCAGCTGGAACCCTGTGCCACTAGAAATGGGGGTGACTTGGTAAAAACCGGTATCGTCCAGAGACAGGGTCTGGGAACCTCTTCTTGCTGATTGGCGACAGTCTGGATATTTCAAGGCATAGTTTTTTGGGGATTTCAGTGAAAAAAAGTGGGGGATTCTTCACTTAGAGGGTGGCAAAGGAAAAGACACCAAGGTTGGGTTCTTCCTAGACACTGGCAGCACCCCAGCAGGGGTGGGGTGAGCTAATATCCCCAAAGCTAAGGACCCACACCCTTAAAATTACAAGAGTGGCTTTGGCAGGAGTGCAGGGCCCGGAAATAGGGTGGAAAGGTGCCTGGGGATATTGGAACCACATCCTGGAAAATTTGAGGGTCTTGGCTTTGGGATAGTGTTAGTGGGGGACAGGGACACTGGAGATCAGAGAAGGGGGAGTTTTCTGTGGGGGGCAAAGGTCGAGGGTGGGGTCAACTGAGAGGTACATAGGCTGCTGGGTCTGGCGAAGCTAGCACGAGGCCCAAGGGTGGGAGCTGGTGCCTGGGGTGGGGGTCGTCTAGGGCTTATCCTCAGGTCCCGTGGGTGAGGCGGCGAGTCGGACCGGAGAGGCAAGACCATGTCCTGGTGAGCTAGCGGGCTTCTCTGGGGGGGCCCAGCGCGCTCCGGGAGCCTGCCGGTTTTGGGGTGTCTCCTCCCGGGGCGCCATGGCGGCACTGGCCAGCAGCCTGATCCGGCAGAAGCGGGAGGTCCGCGAGCCCGGGGGCAGCCGGCCCGTGTCAGCGCAGCGGCGCGTGTGTCCCCGCGGCACCAAGTCCCTTTGCCAGAAGCAGCTCCTCATCCTGCTGTCCAAGGTGCGACTGTGCGGGGGGCGGCCCGCGCGGCCGGACCGCTGCCCGGGTGAGTGGCTGGGGCGGGGTCTCCGGGCCGGGGGTCTCTCTGCCTGGGAGGTTGAGGCCAGGGACTCGGAAGAGCGGGGCCCGACTGACGGCGGCTCCCCGAAAGTGAAAGGGGGTGCACCTGGACCACAAACTCTCGGCCAGACGATGCCTCAGTTTCCCTTCTCTCTCGCCCATAACCCCGAGTCTCCTTGCTTTCGAGGGCAAGGGGAAGGCTTGAGGGGCTAAGCCGGGTGCCCCGAAGCCTGGCAGCTCCCGCTCGCCCCCCCTCCCAACACACGAGTCCCCACCCCCACCGTCCTCTGCCTACGTGCGGTCTCTCGCGATTCTTTCAATGCCGAGCGGAGGGGCCTGGGGGTTCCGGACGCCTGGGTCACCCCGAGGGTTTCTGCGGCTCCGGCAGCCCCGCCCCCGCCCCGCTTCTCCCGCTCCTCCGAGCCTTGGCTCCGTTCCTCCTCGCCGAGCTTGCCTGGCTCGGTACCAATCTCCCCAGCTCTCCCCGGGGTGTCCTTGCAGCTACCTCGCCAGTCCGCCCCTCTGTGCGCCCTCCTCCCGTGACCTGCACTTCAAGAAGGGAGCTGGGCACTCCCCCATGACCGCCTACGCGACTCCGAAATCGGGTCCCACGGGCTCAGGGGACCCTCTGCCGCGAGCAACTCAGACACACTACACGGCTGGATACCCGCACGGAGACTGGGGGTCGTACCATTTACGAGGGGGTACCGGCAACTCGGCCGCAAGCGCCGGGGGAGGAGAGTTGTGAGGGTTAGCGTGTGGTCCCCGTCCAGGTGCGACAGGCGGGAAGTCCCTCTGGCCTCGCTCCCGCCCGCTCCCAGCTCCCCTAGGGGGAGACCCCCCCGCCCCCCGCTGGCGTCCTCCTCCCCCCGCCGCCGGCCCTCCGCAGTGGTACGGTCCGCAGCCCACCCTTTGAGTGGGACCCAGCCCCCACGTGAGTCAGCCTGCCTCACCAGCTCCCTGGCCCCCTCCCCCATTTCCTTGGTTTGCTACCGCATATCCCCCATCCCAGGCGGGTTACCTGGCTGAAGGGGAGAGGCTGAGCCTCAGGGAGGGCTGGGCCCCCGCGAGCCAGCAGACTGACAGACAGACAGATGGGTCAGTGTCAGACAGGCCGGCGCTGGGCCAAGGCGAGGCCCGCGAGAAGCGAGCGGCAGCCGCAGCAGCAGGTGCTGAGTCAGCGTCAGGCCCAGTCCCACCCCCACTCCTGAGGGGGCGCCCCTACCCTGGGGTCACTTTACTGCCCCCCACATTCGCAAACACACTGCCGCTTCAGCAGCTCTGCCTGTCTCCCTTTGTCCTCTGCCTTTCCATGTATCTCTCCCCTTCCTCTACCTTCTTCTCCCCTCCCCCCATTCTGGTTGAGCTGTAGAGTAGGAATTAAGCCTTTAAATAAATTTCAATCAATTAAACTGAAAGCTGGTTAGAGGAAGCAGAAGGGACCCACACCCCAGCTTCCTCTGGAGTCAAAGAGAGGTGGGAGAGACCTTGCTTAGAGGGTCAGGGAGCTGGGGCCCTGGGACCCTCTTCCTTCCCTCCATCCTCCTTTCTTTCTCTCCTCTGATCCCGCCAAGTGTAGCAATGTTTCTGGGAACAGAGATGTCATGTTCCAAGATGAATGTCTCTTTCTCCAGAGCCTCAGCTCAAAGGCATCGTCACCAAACTGTTCTGCTGCCAGGGTTTCTACCTCCAGGCGAATCCCGACGGGAGTATCCAGGGCACCCCAGAGGACACCAGCTCTTTCAGTGAGAGGGGAAGCCAGCTGCTGGGTGGGAAGGGGGAGAGCAGGCATAGGAGATGACAATCCTATTGTGGCTTCAGGTTCTGTTGTTTTCAGTCTGGCTCTTTGACCCCGCAAAGGAAGAAGTAGAACTGGGACCAGAATTGAGGGGGGGCTCAGATGGGGATTGGAGCCTTGGGGTACTGATACCTCTTCTCTCCACCCCCAGCCCACTTCAACCTGATCCCTGTGGGGCTCCGTGTAGTCACCATCCAGAGTGCCAAGCTGGGTCACTACATGGCCATGAACGCTGAGGGGCTGCTCTACAGCTCGGTGAGACAAGGGGGCAGAGTGGCCTGGAGTCAGGGGACTCCCCTAGCTACAGCCTTCCCAATTGCAGATATTTTGCAGCTCAGGGCCTCCTCTCCCTCCAGCTCTTGCCGACACCCTGTCCTCACTGCCCGCTCCCAAGCACCTCCTCTAGGGTCCCTCCAATCCCTTCTCCTCCAATAGCCTCCTAAACACCCCCAGGCTCTTTGAATGTCCAACTCTTTCAACCTTTTAGAACCCCTGTGTCTTCTCCAACCTCCTCTAGACCTCATTATTACTCGCTTCCCCAGAGTCATTCAGGATACTGGGGAAGGATTCAGGAACTCCTCCAAGCAGAAATTCCCTCCAGGTCCCCTGGATGGTGAGAGGTTAGGAGTAGAGCAGAGAGAAGTTATCTTCTTATTCCAGGCCCCCAGAAGTCTAGTTCCTGGCCCTCGGGGGCCACCAGACTCTTCCTCATCCTCCCTTTCTCCCAGTTCCTGCGTGGGCTCAGAAGTTGGCTCTCCCAGTCTCAAACGTATGGATTATATCCTGCCTTGTTCTTCCCAGGGCTCCCTTCTGTTCAGTGATGTGTCTTTTTGTCTTTCTGTCTGTGTGTGCCTTTCTGGGTCTTTGTCTCCTCAGCCACATTTCACAGCTGAGTGTCGCTTTAAGGAGTGCGTCTCTGAGAATTACTATGTCCTGTACGCCTCTGCTCTCTATCGCCAGCGTCGTTCTGGCCGGTCCTGGTACCTGGGCCTGGACAAGGAGGGCCGAGTCATGAAGGGAAATCGAGTCAAGAAGACCAAGGCAGCCGCCCACTTTGTGCCCAAGCTCCTGGAGGGTGAGTATGGACCCCCAGGGAAGAGGTGGACCACATGGGACGGTATTGACCTTGACATGGACATTTAGTGACACACAGCTAAGGGGCTATAAGTGTTTTAAGAGGACACATGCTATGACAGGTCAAGCCAGGAAGGCTCTGGCCTTTGGAGGTTTGGGAAGCTCTCCTTCTGTGGGTTCCCAGAGGAGGATTGTAGGGGAAGGGAGCCCTTTCAGAGCTCTCTTGGTGCCTAACTCTCCTTCCTGCTCCTCTCTCTCCCCTTCACAGTGGCTGTGTACCGGGAGCCTTCTCTCCACAGTGTCCCTGAGACCTCCCCTTCCAGGCCCCCTGCCCCCTGCCATGCAGTCCCCGGACTGGAGGCTCCCTGCCCTCGCCACCACCACAGCCTGTCTCCCAGCCCTGCTTCTGGCCCTGCTCTCACCCCTGCTGCCACGCTCATGCCCTGAGCAGCCAGGTCCCACCAGGTGCTCTACCCAGAGGGAGCCTAGGGGCCGGCCGTGACTTCCGGGGCTGCTGAGACCCTCAGATCCTTGGGCCCGGGAAAGGGGTCAGAGAGGGGGGATGTCTGAAAATGGTCCTGGCTGATCACTTCTTTCCTTCCACACTCACACCCTCCAAAGCCTTTTCCCGAGATGGCGCGGGGAGTTCCACAACTGACAAAACCAGGGCATAAATCTTCCGCACCCCGGGCTCAGCCAGTTCCTGGAGCCCTTTGCCCTTTTCATGGCCACCAAGCCATAGATTTATAGGTCCACTGGAGCTCAGGATTAGTTTCCTTCTTTCCCTACTCCACCTTTTGCCTTGTTCCAGACAGGTTCTGGAACACCAGGCACCCCAGCCAGGGCCATTTCTGCACTCAGGGTCTGTGCTGGAACACAGGCATGCTGCCAGGCTCTGTTCTGGATCCATCAGGCTTCTGTCCTTCACCCAGATGGACCCCTGGTTTCCAAGTGGAGAGAGGCTGGATTTGGGCCCTGTCCAGCTGTTGGTCTTGGCCTGAATTGAGCCAGTCTCAGATCACCACAGGTTTAACTTTCTTACCCCAGAGACACCCAATTCTAGAGCGTGATGTTCTAGACACGTACGGAGCCATACTTCCTTCTGAATCTCAGCTCTAGGACATAGACCACGACTCTCAGCCCTTCCCTCTAGGATGGAACTAGAGCCTATATAGCCATGTTATTGCTCTGGAGTAAGAGTTCTAGACCCACGCTCCCACCTTCTCTAGTGATACCTGTTAAGCAGGAGCTCTGGAAAGGACACAGCTATGATTCACAAAGAACTAAGTTCTGGCTGGATCAAGAACCACTTCTTGTTTTCCCTAGACAATTTTCCAAAAATCTTATTCTTCCTATAGAATGCTAACCTTCTTTTTTACATGCAGTTTCTAGCTCCTGCAACTCAGCTGGGGTCCTGCCAGGGAACAGAGGCTGAGGAAGGGCAGAGGAATTTTGGAAGGAATCCCTGGCTCATAGAAGGGCAGCTAGGATGGGGAAGGGGCCAGAGCTATGGCATGACTGGACCTGTGCCTGGGTTGGGGGGACATGAACACTTAGCTACCTCAGCAGGAATTCCTTCCAGGTCCCCTTTAAAGCTGAGGTCTTTAGGGTAATGGGTCTAGAATAAAAAAGACAAATGGGACATAGCTTTGACCCCCCCAAATGAGGAGACCCCAATTCAGCAAGAAGTCCCACCCTTCTCCCCTACAGGTCAGGCCAAGGAGGGTGAGGGCCTCTTGGTCTCTAGACCTCATACACCCCTCCAGCTTGTAACTGTATAGAACTTGCTTTACCTCAGCTGGATGTTAGGTACCCAAAAAGGCTCTGCTCCCAGGGGACCGGTCTCCACTCCATGCTTTCTCAATTAAAGACGATTTATACAATTGAAGTGTTGTCTGCCATCTGTGGGTAGCAGGCTTTGGCAGTTGCTCGGGGAGGGATCAAGTCCCAGGGGCGGGGCGGGGCGGGGCGGGGCGGGTGGGCTGCCCCCCAATAACAGGTGCACATTCCTGGGCGCCTCGTCACTTCCCCTGCGCTGGCTGTCCTGGCGGCTCACCCAAGCGGACTCACTGAGCGACGCGGGCGGGCTATGACACCAGGGGCGCTGCTGCTGCTGCTGCTGCTGGGGGCGTTGGGGGCGCCGTTCGCCCCGGGTAAGTCTGGGCCTCAAAGGGGCAGTGACAGGGCCAGAGGTCGTGGCCAGGAACCAGGGCTTCACTCAGTTCTCTCCTCCTCCAGGCGCCCGCGGCTCGGAAGCGGAGGGCCGACTCCGTGAGAAACTTTTCTCGGGCTATGATAGCTCGGTGAGGCCGGCGCGGGAGGTGGGAGACCGCGTCGGGGTCAGCGTTGGTCTCAGCCTAGCGCAATTAATCAGCCTGGTGAGGGCGCACGCGGGGAGTTAAGGTCTGGCCCACTAGCCGGCTGGGGGGCGTGGCTTTAGGCAGGGCGGGACCCAGGGACCACTGGGGGCGGGGTCCGGGGCGAGGCCAGGCTGGGAGACTGACGGGCGGTTGGTAGAGATTGGGTCGAAATCGGACCAATGGACGACCTGTGGGCGTGGCTGCTGGACGGGCCAGGATTGAGCCGGGCAGGATGATGAACGCGCCTGTGGGCGGATCTCAAAGTGGAGCTGGGGCCGATGGACAGGCCGGAGAGCGGACCTGGAGGCGGGGTCACAGGCTGGGGCGGACCTTGGTGCCGGACAGGGTCAATAAACAACAGCGGGCAGAGATTCACTCCGGCCGGGGCCGGGACTGGGACTGGTAAATGAACTGGCGGGCTGTACGGCCAGCAGGAAGTTTACGAGATAGAGGCGGGACTTAAACCAACGCAGCTTATAGGAGGTGGGGCTTGAACCCAAGAGGGTGCGACTCAGAAAAAGAGGGGAGTTTCCAGGGAGAGTTTACCCACCGAGCCCCTCATTTCTCTACACTGACATCATATCTACCCTTTAAACTTTTCCCTTCTAGAACGAGAAGGATGAGGAGATGAGCACAAAGGTCTACTTAGACCTGGTACGGACACCCCCGCAGGGTGGGAAAGGGCGGGCGTCCCGCTGCCTTTACAATTTTCTCGAATGTCCCGTCCCGCACAGTAAGATTTTTTTTTTCTTTTTTTTGCATCACGATCTCAGAAAACACATTTATAACTGAAACAGAAGCTTCAGGAAACAATAACTATCTTTACTATGGGAGCTGCATTCCATGTGTTTTTCATTCTAAATTTTTTTTTTTTTTAACACTGGTTTGGGGCCACTCATTTGATTCCGGACCTATGAAAAGGGTCGTTAACTGCAGTTTGAAAACCACTGTTTTAGAGGCTAGCGTGCAACCCCCTCGTTTTTACAGAAAGAAGAAACTGGGGCCCGATGAGAGGGAAGGGGAAATTAGTTGATAGGGTCCCAAAGAGTGCAGGTGGAGTCTTAAACAGAGCCCCGGCCTCCAGAACCACAGACCATGCCTGCGCGGCTCTCCTCCCTTGCACTCCCTGCCCGGGCTTCCTTCGCACATCCCAAGACTCCTTCCAGCCTCCAGCCCCAGACGGCCCCTCAGCCTCTGCTTCCCTAGGAGTGGACTGACTACAGGCTGAGCTGGGACCCTGAGGAGCACGAGGGCATCGATTCACTCCGCATCACTGCCGAATCCGTGTGGCTACCAGACGTGGTGCTCCTAAACAAGTGAGGATGTTCCCAAAGTCTGGGAGGTGGGCCAGGGCCTCTGGAGGGGCGCGGCCTCCGGAGGGAGGGGCCTGATCCCAGATGAGAAGATTCTTTCCCTGCAGCAATGACGGAAATTTTGATGTTGCTCTGGACATCAGCGTCGTGGTGTCCTCCGACGGCTCCGTGCGCTGGCAGCCCCCGGGCATCTATCGCAGCAGCTGCAGCATCCAGGTGTCCGGGCCCCACCTGGGAAGCTCAAGGCGCTCCTAGAAACCCTCACTCAGACATCCCTCCTCCATTATCCCCATGACCCTCACGTCTCCCTTACCCTTCTGATTTTCCGTTGAGTTTCATCTTCTCTGTCCACTTTCATTGACTTCCAGTCTTCCTCAGTGACCCCCCCCTCCATTGTCCATGACCTCCCCACATAACCTTCTTATTCCTCTGTGACTCCACTTCTCTGTGATCTTCCCCTGGTGGTCCCCATCTCCCTAGTGCCCCATATCCTCTGACCCCTGTCTGCCCTGTGACCTCCCCAACTCCCCCAGCCCTGACCAGCTCTCTGGCAGCTCTAGTGACTCTCCACTCCATCCAGGTCACCTACTTCCCCTTTGACTGGCAGAACTGCACCATGGTGTTCAGTTCCTATAGCTATGACAGCTCAGAAGTCAGCCTGCAGACTGGCTTGGGTCCCGATGGGCAGGAGCGGCAGGAAGTGCACATTCATGAAGGCACCTTCATTGGTGAGTGGGCATGGCTCCCATGTCCATGGGCTTTATGATTTCCAGTTTCTAACAGGCTGATAAATATACTCCATCAGTGAGTCCCTGTGGGTTCAGCAAGATAGGTATAACTGTCTATATTTTGTGGTTATGGAAATTGAGACTTGCTCATTTATTAGAGATGGGCTGTCCAGCCCAGGGACCATAGCTAGCCCCTTATTACGTCAGTCCCCCCTGCTCTAGGATGTGGCAGAGAAAGCCATATCTGGGAATTCCCTGGCGGTCCAGTGGTTAGGACTCCACACTTTCACTGCTGAGGGCCCGGGTTCAGTCCCTCGTTGGGGAACTAAGATCCCACAAGCAGCGCAGTGGCGCGGTGAGGCAAAAAAAAAAAAAAAAGAAAAGAAAGCCTTATCTGGCACCAACAAAGACAGGTTCCACATCTGTGTCACCTTCTCTTCTCCCCCCTCCACCCCCCAAGAGAATGGTCAATGGGAGATTATTCACAAGCCTTCTCGGCTAATCCAGCCTCCAGTGGATCCTAGGGGAGAGGGGGAAAGACGGCATGAGGAAGTCACCTTCTACCTCATCATTCGCCGGAAGCCTCTCTTTTACCTAGTCAACGTCATTGCCCCATGCATCCTCATCACTCTTCTGGCCATCTTCGTCTTCTACCTGCCACCAGATGCAGGTAAGGGGGGAAGGGGCCCGGCACTCCTTCTTACCAATAGCTCAGCTTCTTCCTCTTCCCCCATAATACAGGGAAGGTTTACCTGTCAACTCAAGCCTTCATGAACTGTGCTTCAGCAATCTCACCCAGGTTTTCCTTTCAGGAAGAGCCTTTGCCTCTGCATCCAGATTTCCCCTCCAACCTCAAGCTCTACCTCCCCTCTGCTGCTCACTTCTCCGCACCCAGTAACTTCTGAACTCTTCCCTTCAGAATCCTAGGGTCTCATCCTTGGAACTGCCACTCCTCTGACCAACAAACTCCCAGGCTTAGCTAACGCTTCCTTTCCCTTTCCCCATTCCTGGCATCCTCCCTCCCCCACTTGTCAAATGCCTACTAGTCCCTTAACCTCCTATCTCCCTTGGAAATAACAGCCAACATTTCTCTGGGAGACAGCACAATATGCTAACAGAGTAACCTTGGGCAAATTCCTTAATCTCTTAGTGTCCTAATCTGGAAATAGGACAGTCGTTGTCCCTCCCACATAGGACTATTTTGAGGATTAACTGAGTTAATAGAACTATGCTTGGTACTCTGTAAGCTTTGTGTTAAGTGTAGGTATAGTCTTTTCTAATTTTGAGCACTTGCTATAAGATAATACAAATAATGTGTTACATATATTAACTCAGTTCTAATCTTCACAACTCTGTGAGGTAAGTACTGTATTGTCTTCCCATTTCACAGAGGGTAAGTGAGTTTAAGTCATTCACCTGACATTACACAGAGAGAGGCAGCGTTGCTATTCCAACCCTGGTTAGTACTAGTCTGATTCAGAGACTGATATCCTAAACTCTCGTATTCAAAACATGCTTTCCTGGGAGTTCCCTGGTGGCCTAGTGGTTAGGATTCCGGGCTTTCACTGCTGTGGCCTGAAAAACAAAACAAAACAAACAAAAAACACGCTTTCCTTCTCTCTGTAATCAAGCCCTCTCTCAGTCTAGCGAAGGAGAGTGATGCAGCTCTAGAACACACTTCCACATGTAACTTCTTCTTCCTGGAGCAAGGCAAATCTTGGAACCCAACATTACAGGACTAAAGTAGAACAGACCATAAAAGTTATTTATTTCAATACCTTCCGTGAAGTTTGCAGTGCCTGTTGTATGCCACAGTAATAACCAGCCACCTGGCATATTCTTATATACTTGGTTTCATTTTTAGATCCTTCGATTTGCTATATAGCTCCTGCTACAGGGGTTGGTCCATTCATTCATGCAACAATATTTGTTGAACATCTGTAACATGCAAGGCACTGGGAATATATCAGTGAATAAAACAGACAAAAATCCCTGGTCTCATGGAGTTTATATTCTAGTGGGGGAGACAGTCAGTAAACATAATAAATAAACCCATTGGATAGTATATTATTTTTTTAATTAATTAATTTATTTATTTATTTAGGCTGCGTTGGGTCTTCGTTGCTGTGCGGGGGCTTTCTCTAGTTGTGGTGAACAGGGGCTACTCTTCGTTGCAGTGCACGGGCTTCCCACTGCGGTGGCTCCTCTTGTTGTGGAACACGGGATCTAGGCGCACGGGCTTCAGTAGTTGTGGCACACGGGCTCAGTAGTTGTGGCTCGCGGGCTCTAGAGCGCAGGCTCAGTAGTTGTGGCGCACGGGTTTAGTTGCTCCGCGGTATGTGGGATCTTCCCGGACCGGGGCTCGAACCCGTGTCCCCTGCATTGGCAGGCGGATTCCTAACCACTGTGCCACCAGGGAAGTCCTAGATAGTATATTAGGAGAGGTCAATTCCTAAGAAGGAAAATGAAGTAGGAAAAGGGTTTGGGGAGGATGAGAATGGGGGTAGGGGTTGCAATTTATTTATTTATTTAGACAATTTTATTGAAATATAGTTGATTTACAATGTTGTGTTTCATTTCTGCTGTACAGCAAAGTGACTCAGTTATAGATATATATATTCTTTTTCATATTCTTTTCCGCTATGATTTATCACAGGGGTTGCAATTTAAAAATAGGATGGTCAGTGAATGCCTCACTAAAAAGGGAATGTTTGATCAATATTTGAACAAAGACTTGAAGGAAGTGAGAGAATGACCCTGGTAGATATCTGGGGGAAGAAATTACCAGGAGGAGTTAACAGTGAATGCAAAGGCTCTGAGGTGGCGTGTGCCTTGCATATCCAAGAAATAGCCAATGTAACTGAATGAAGTAAGCAAGAGAGAAAACAGTAGGAGATGTAGTCAGAGAGCTAATGCGAAGGCCTTGTAGACTTCAGTAAGGACTCTTATGCTAAAGGCGATGGGAAGCCCCTGGAGTGATATGATCTGATTTACATTTTAACGGGATCAATCTGGCTGCTCTGTTGAGAACAGTCAGCAGGGGGGCAAAGGATGAAGCAAAGAGGAGGCCTTTATAATAACTCAGATCTGAGGTAATGGTGGCTTGTACCAGGATGGTAGTGGTAGATGTGATAAGTCATCAGTTTCAGGATATCTTTTGAAGGTAGAGCCAATAGGGTTTGGTATGGATTGGATATGGGATGAGAGAGAGGAGAGCTGAGAATGACTCAAAGGGATTTGGCCTGAGCCACAGGAAAGATCGAGTTGTCGTTTATGAACTGGGGAAGACTATGTGGGGAGTCGGTGGTGAGGGAATTAAGTTTTGGACATGTGAATTTCGAGATGTCTATTGGACACCCAAATGGAGAGGTTAAGTAGGCAGGTGGATACAAGTGTGGAATTTAGGGGAATCAGTCCAGGTTGGAGGTATAAATGTAGGAGTTATTTGCATGCAGTTGGCCCTTCCAAAAGCCTGTCCTTGAGTGAGCTGGAAACACGGTCACTGATTATGCCTGGGAGATTGCTTTCTGGCAAAGCCTAATCCTTCCGCCTTCCCCTCTGTCCCCCAAGGAGAGAAGATGGGGCTCTCGATCTTTGCCCTGCTGACCCTTACTGTGTTCCTGCTGCTGCTGGCAGACAAAGTGCCTGAGACCTCCCTGTCTGTCCCCATCATTATCAAATACCTCATGTTTACCATGGTCCTCGTCACCTTCTCAGTCATCCTTAGCGTCGTAGTCCTCAACCTGCACCATCGCTCACCCTACACCCACCAAATGCCCCTTTGGGTCCGTCAGGTAAGAAGATCTCCTCTCCAACCTGTGTTAACTCTCAATCCTAGTATTTGGCTTTTTGTCCCGGTATCGCTCCTCCCTCCCACCAACTTCAACCTTCCCTTTCACAGACCTGAGGGAGAACTACAACTCCTGGTAGAGTGTCAAAGTGCCAAGGTCTTTGGGTGTTGAAATGTTGCCCAATTAATTTTATCCTCCCATCATTAACATTGCGTAATCCCAGACTCTCTTCATCAATACTGCCCATCGTGGGTCCCAAGGAAGCATTCTCAGGGTTAGGTACTATCAGGGTGGAAGCCCTCAGAACTTTTCTTTCCAGTCAGGATGCCCCCTAACCCACTTAAGAACTCTTGGGCTGTGTAGTTGCATTTCATCTGTGGGGCGCATGCGTGCATGCGCAAGAATGGGCACGTGCCGTGGGGGTGATTGGCGGCTTCCCTTCTGGTCTGAAAGCATAAGAGCCCCCTCCAACACGCCTCTTCTTCTACTCTGCAGATCTTTATCCACAAACTCCCTCTGTATCTGGGTCTGAAGAGACCCAAGCCTGAGAGAGACCAGATACCGGAGCCACCTCCTATACCTCTCAGGGATTCTCCAGGAAGTGGCTGGGGTCGGGGAACAGATGAATATTTCATCCGCAAGCCACCAAATGATTTTCTCTTCCCCAAACCCAACAGGTAGTATCTACTCCCCATCGCCCACGTAGAAGGGAGAGGGAGAACTACAGTTCCCAGAAGACTGTGCGCAGGCAGGCGTCCTAAGCTCCCGGAGGATGTCGTGGTTGAGCATCATGGGAGTTGCAGTATCCCTTCTGTTGCCCACTTTGCGGGGAGGTGGGGACTAAAGCGTACGGGAATAGAAGGAATTGCGGAAGGCTAGAGAGGGCGCCGCTGTCAGAGGGAACCTGAAGGGCTCTCTCACGTTTTGAAACCTGGACGGGCGTTGGAGGAGGGAGTTGGGGCGGGGCCTAGAGCACCCGCGCAGGCCGTCTTTGCGCCCCGGTCGTGGCCAAACAGACTCGCCTCTTTCAGGTTCCAGCCTGAACTGTCTGCCCCGGACCTGCGGCGATTTATCGATGGTCCAAACCGGGCTGTGGGCCTGCCTCCCGAGCTACGGGAGGTCGTTTCCTCAATCAGCTACATCGCTCAACAGCTGCAGGAACAGGAGGACCACGACGCGGTGAGTCCGAAGAGGGTGGGCCAAGGCAAGGCCTGGGTGGCCTTGGCTCCACCCGCAAACTTAGGCTCCGCCCCCAGCACTCGATTTTATTTCTGATTGGAAGTTTGCCTCACTTGGTCCCGCCCCCTGGTTTCCGACTTGTTCTTTACTCACATCCGTCGCCCGCAGTTTCGCTCTCTGCTATTCTGCGGGCCCGCCCTTGTCTCAAAGCCGTGGTAGGAGGACCTGGGTGCGGCACAGGGCCTTGGGGCCGCCTTCCCTGGGGGTCTGGAGCTCAGGAACAGTTTCCTCTTCCTACCCTCAGCTGAAGGAGGACTGGCAGTTTGTGGCCATGGTGGTGGACCGCCTCTTCCTGTGGACCTTCATCATCTTCACGAGCGTCGGGACCCTCGTCATCTTTCTGGACGCCACGTACCACTTGCCCCCTCCCGACCCCTTTCCTTGAGGACGAGAGGGCCGAGACCGAGGTCCTCGACCAGTTGAATTGAGAGTTAGTTTGGTAGTACTCTCAAGCCCTGTCCCTTTCTGCATCTTAACTCCTTCACTAGGAGTCCAATCCTCTCATCATTTCGTTTCTAGGGAGGAAGCCCAAGTGGGACTGGGCAGATGGGGGCCTTGGGCCCACCTGAAATGCACTATCCGCTTATTTACTCTTTGGCTTCTTGAAGAAGCTCCATTGGATATTCACACCTAGGTTGGCAATGAATGGAACAAAGAACAAGAGCTAGCTTGTAAGCCTTCTGAGGGCAGAAACTATGTCTGTTCACTGTAATATCCCCAGCACCTAGCACAGATTCTAACCTATATAGCCGCTACCTCTGGTTGAATGAATAGGGAAATTTTTTTCTGTAAGGAAATACACTAATATCGCTTATATTTGCATGTTGGGCCTAGTGGTCGTTTTTTCTTTGTTTTTACCTTTCTGTAGTTTATTGTATTTTGTAGTATGTATTATCTTTAGGATAAAAAAAGTTATTTTTGAAAGGATGCATTTGTAATGAGGATAAAAAAGCACACTGTAAAAACCTCAAGTTCCAGCTTTGGTGCTCAAACTTTGGACAAGCTACTAAACTGCTCTGTGCCTCAGTTTCCCCATCTGTAAAATGAAGCTAATAATAGTATCTGCTCCCTAGTCTGAGGATCATATGAGAAGATGAGAACAAAAGCATTATGCAGTATACATCAGAGGTTACAATCTGGTGTGTTTTGTTTGGCCCATGTTGTTGGCCAGCAGAATTTAAAACTTGAATTGGTTTGCTACTTTTAAAATGTGGATATTTCACAGAGAAATTTGGATTTCTGGCTTCTCCTGAAACTTTTTAAGAACTACAGCAGCACCAGGTCTGATTCCCCTGTTGGCAGCAACCTGCTAGAGCTGATTAGTGGCTGCCCACTCTGGTCAAGGTATTTGTACCAGAATTCCTCAAAGGCCCCACCCACCTGACCACTCATTTTACTTGCCCATCACTGCATAACACTAGACAAAATACAGGGGAGGGGAGGAGGGACAGGGAGTTGAAGCCCGTGGGAGGCCAGGAGTGGAACAAGAAAGGGTGTTGGTGTCTCTTATGGCCATCACACATTTTGTGCCTCAGTTTCCTTTCAGTTTGGAGAAAAGGCTTCATCTGGGAGATGAAGATCTTGTGCCCAGAAGGCTGTGTTAATGTTTCTGCCTGGAGGTCAGAGCAAAGTCAGCTTGAGCCTAGTGGCTGCAGCAATTACAATGAAGTACCTAGGGTCAACAGGCTCTCACACCTACTCAACTGCTGGAAGTTGTTGTCCTAAGAGGGAGAATAGGGCTACAACTTGTAGGGATCCCTGTGGGACAAGGTTAGCATGTCCCTGTCCAGCCAGACCCACCAGCCACGCCAATAATTGCACCTGGCATCCCACTGTGGAGCACAGTTCGTTTGTCTTGTTGGTTTATTGGCCTAGAGAGTTGGACACACACACAAATGCGGAGATAAATATTGGTCAGTTTCTCTAAATCTGGGTCCTCACTACGTATAGAGCTAGAGTCTGTAGAATTCTAAATCTTGCGTGCTGTGGCACAGAACCAGTGGCCTTTCCACTCCACTGTCACCCTTCTTCCCAGGGAACATGGGGAAAGAGGGCACAAACTGACAAGACTTGATAATTTTCAAAAGACAGAATTGCAAAATCCCGAATTTTCAACATGTGAAATTCACAATATTCAAGTTCCCCAACTCAGATACATGTATTTTAATCGCCATTTCGCCACAATCTCCTTTGTTGCCCAGAACCACCAAATTCTGGAAACTATTTTCCTAAATCATATTTTCAAAAAAATAAATGTCTACAGTCTCAGTTCTCCCAAAATGTCCATGGTTTTAGAATTTTGACCTGTTCTGAAATTCAAATTCCCTGGTCCATCCTCAACCCCTTCCATCTCTGTGCCTTTTTGCCTCAGAGGAGTGCAGGTTAAGGATATAGGGGGACTGTTAACGCATCTGCCCCCTGCCTCCAAGGCCTTCCTCAGTCTCTCTTATGGTTCCGCTGTGTATATATATATATATATATATTTTATATATATAATTTGTGTGTAGATATATATGTATTCTTTATTATGTACTTTTTTTCGCAGTTTTTCTAAAGTGCCAGAAACAAGATTTGTGGGAATATTTTTAGTGATTTTTTTTTTTTTTTTTGCATTTTTCCCCGTTTTAAACTTTTCTCTCCTTTAAAAATTGGAACTCGGTATGGTACATTCAGTAGGAAACTCTTCACTCGGACTGTGGCCAAGACCAAGAAAAGTGCAAAGAGACAGAGGAGGAGTGAAGGAGCGACACTCCTCCGTGGTTAACATTCAGGGAGCCTGTCGAAAACCTCCCCTTTCCTTATGCTGGGAGGGCGAGAAGAGGCAGGAGGATGCTCCCGTCTCTCCCCCCAAAAGCCATGATCTTGCCCTTTCAGCATCAGTTGAGAGGGCAGCCATCTTGGCCCAAAAAAACAGTAGCTGAGAAAAAGGCTGCCATTTTGATGACAACTTTTCCCCTTTTTAAACTGCACTCCTCTAATTCCCATTTTTCAAATTTGCTCCCCCAAACTGGCTCTCCCCTCGTGAGCTGTTCTTTTTTTTGGGGAGGGGGAGGTGGGTGGATGGAAAATGTTCATCCAATCACAGAGTGGGGAGGCCCAGTTATCAAAGAGAATTAGGAGCAAACATTTCTTCAACTCCCCCACTGGAAGGAAACATAGGGACCCCTGACCAGGGTTAACTAGTGCAAATTAGGGATTAGGGACTTATAAGGTCCCTGTACCCCATCCCTAGGCTGGGATCTTTGGGTGTGGGGAACTGAGTCAAAGATGGGGTGTAAGGTGCTATTTTGCAGGGAAAGTTGGTGGGGATACCCCAAAGCCCACCAAGGGAGTAGGATGGTTCCCCAAAAACCATCTGGAGTGATTGGTGAGGGAAGTGATACTGGGGGAAAAAGGGGGTTAAGGTAGGGATGGGAGGTCATGTGCAAATCTTGGGCTTACCCACCCATCCAACCCCCATCCATTTTTCTGGCTATTTGGTCTAGTCTGGGAGAAACCATCGGGGAAAAAAAAGGGAGAAAGTAGATTCCCTTCCCCATCCCATATAGAGCTCCTCCCTCCTGGCCCCCAAATCTGGTTTAGCCCAGAAGAGGCCATATGTAGAGGCAGGAAGAGGTGCAATCTACCCACCTCTTTTGCCTTGGAAGAGTCTGGGGCTCACTAGATTTGAGGGTCAAAGTAGGGCTGAGATTGGTGCTGCCCTGGGCTGGGAAAGTACTCAGCCGTGGAACAGATAGGTAGCCCTCCCCCCAGCACCTCCTTGACCTGGATGGGAGAGGCCATCTCCAGAGTCTAGGAGTATAAGGAGGAATATGGAAGATCCAAAGGCGTGGAAGCCAAGGAAGGGATGGCATCTTAATGTGAAGGAAACGGGCACAGAAACCCACCCTCGGGAAGAATGGAATCGAAAGCCACACTCCCAGGTGGGTAAGTGTCAGGTATCACAATGGTCTGGTCCAGGCCCTGGGCCACAAAGGATGGAATGTGCTGGGAAGCATCTGGGCAAGGGCTTAGAGAAAGCTTCAGAACGAGGGGGGAACATTAGGTGAGAGAGATGGTTTCCCCCTAGGTTTACGAATCAGGGGGGCGGGTTAGACATTCAGAGCTGGTGGGGGCTATGAGTAGAGATTCATTTAAGTATATTGCTCAGTTGCCCCAAGGGCTGGAGAAGGGATGGGAGCTGGCCCTGCCCCTCACGGAGGCCATTCCCTGGAGGAGAACTGAGAGGGGAACCACCAAAGATCCCTTCCCAGGTGGTGGGAAAACTACAATCTCACACAAAGCAGCCTGACCCCTGAGCTCCAGAGGCCCCCAAGTCCCTGCACAAGAGTGTGGAGGGGCTCCCAAGGGGCAGGGAGGCCAGGGAGCTGGTAGTGGCGGGGGTTCAGGGAGGGTGGCATCTGGTGAAAGGGCGGATCTGGGCCCAGAGCTCACCCCACATCTCCCTTCTGGGTTCTTTCAACCCCTGCCCTTTCCCCTTCTCCCTTAGGGGGGACTGGTGGAGGGAGAGTTGGGGGCGGTGGAGTTGGGGGGGTAGGGGGTGCTGCTTGAGGATTGACTGCGTAGCCAAAGACCCCTGGTAGGAAGGGAAGGGCCCCCCCACCCTTCTCATCAGGTAGGACCATGTTAAGAGCAACTGGGAGAGCGGCCAAGTTGCTGAAGTTGTAAGGGTAGGCGGCAAGAAGCTGGGGCCCATAGACGAGTGGGTAGGGCTCAGGGTAGAAGGTGACTTTGGCAGCCCCCATCCCCTCCATCCGGTCCCCCCGCCCAGCCCCCACTGGCCCCTCACTCCCAGCTTTTCCCCTGCCACTGCCAGATTCCCGGCCGCTCCCGATCAGAGCCAGTGGAAATTCCTGCACAGGTGGGTATGCATAGGTACCCCCTCCTGCCACCACTGAGGGCTCCTCCCCCCCTGAGATGACAGGGTCCTGGAGCGAGGCGGTTTTGGAAGCTTCCTCAGCAGCAGCGCTCCCGCCACCCGCCTCCCCGCTGGATGAGGAGACTTGCATCTCTTGGGGAGCCTCCTCCTTGACGTCCCCGGCTCGGGTGCCAGCGCAGCCCTTGGAGTAGGCAATGACAGGCGTGGGGGTACCCCCGGGCCGCTCGGCAGCATGCCTCTGCCCGTGGCGGCTCAGGGCGGCTGCCGTCTTGCACACCTTGGCGCAGTGAGGGCAGGCGAAGCGGGTGGAAGGCTTCCGTCCAGCCCGGGAGTTGTGGGAGCCCCCGCCGTGGGCCTCCTGGTGCTTGCGCAGCTTCCTCAGGGTGGCAAACGTCTGGGCACAGTCTCCGCAGCGGTGCCTCCGCTCGGCACGGGCACGCCCTGTGGGGCCCTCGGCCGCCGGGGTCTCCTCCCAGCTCCTCCGTTCCAGCTTCTGTCTCCAGCGAGGCGGCCGGCGGCCTCTGGGCATCCCGCCGCCCCCGCTGCTGCCCGGGCCTGCGGCTCCAGCCTTGCGCTTGGGCTTGTACGAGTAGTAGGGCCTCCAGAGCTGGTCCTCCCCGCCAGCCTTCGATTCCTCCTCCTCCTCGTCGTCGTCCTCCTCCTCCTCCTCCTCCTCCTCTTCCTCCTCCTCCTCCTCGCTCTCCTCCATCTCCTCTCCGCTCAGCTCCCCAGGACGCAGGTCAGTTTCTGAGATGCGGCGCTTGACAATAGCCTCCTCGCCGATTCGTACAGTGATCTGACACAGTGGAGGTGGAGCCTGCAGCTGAGAGGGACCCCCGCCCCCGCCAAGCCCACCAGCTGGCTTGGCCGTGTAGGTCAGAGTCCTTGTGGCCCGTGGGTTCCGGCCCTTGGCCTCCTCCGTGGCTGTGGCTGGGCTGCCGGCTGTGGCTGGGCTGGCTGGGGCGGCTGCAGGCACGGGGGGAGGAGGTGGGTACTCACGTTTTTTGGGGGGCCGTGGCGGAGCAGTGTAAGTGATGACTGAGGCGGCTTGGGCCCCCCCTGTGCTGGCCGGCCCACTCCCTGCTCCACCACTGCTGCTACCCCCATGTACAATGACAGAGGGAGCTGGGTGGGCAAAAGTGATGACAGACGGTGGGGGGCCAGGCTCTGGGGCAGGTGGGGGTCCGGGTGGTGGGCTGGCCGGCATTGCCGCAGGGGCCGGAGTGTTGAGGCTCGGAGAAAGGGGGGCCTCGGGGGCTCCCTGGCTGTAGGTCTTGTAGGGCCGCTTGGCCGCCCGCATGGGGAGCAGGCGGTACAGCTTGAGGGTATTGAGCTTGGGCTTATAGCCTCCATTGGGCGTCTTCTCACTGGCTAGGAGGCCCGGGCTAATGCCATGGAAGGCTCGCTGGTGGGTCTTCAGGTTATAGTAGGTGACAAAGGTCTCCCAGCAGAAGATGCACTGGTACCTGGGCCAGGACGGCATGGAACAGGGCAGGGACAGAGCCAGTTGAGTCAGGGGCCCTGAAGCTAGGGCCTCAGCTTCCCACGTCCTCTCCTGCCTCCACTCAGACCTTGAACTGCCCCAGCCATTTGCTCACCCTCCTTTCAGGCTGCTTGTCTCACCCTGCCAGCCTCAGAAAGGACACCAGTCCCAGTACAGTGCCCCCCACTGGCTGTGAGATGCCAGGCCTCAGCTGTTCCGTCTGTGAACTGGGAATAATCACACACCTTGCCTAACTCCCAAAGCCTTCTTCTGAAGCTCACATGACAGAATGGGGAAATGTCTTATGAACAGGGGTACATTACAACCGTTGGTGGACATGCCTGAGCTCCCCACAGTCCTGTCCCATGAGGCAACTTTCTCTTCCTCGGTCTTTTCCACATCACCAAGCCAGGACATGACACCTGGAGGTGCTAATAAACATCAGCGGAAGGAAACGGGGCTGAAGGGAGGCAGAAGGGTGAGTGATGGAGAGCAGGTGAGCAGGGGCTAGTGGGTGAGCAGGCGTCTCAGGATGACTTTCTAGGCCCCACGCTCTGCCCATTCTCTCCCTTGTCCCTGTGATCCCTGAGTGGACAAGGTCCCATGTGACCCCTCCACCCCCACCCCAACCGGTCCCTGGCCATGCAGGCCACTCACCTGCGCTCCCCGGTGTGCCACACCTCGTGCTTGGTACGGTACTCAGCCAGGGCGAACACCTTCTCACAGTAGCGGCAGGGGTACTTCCTCCGCCACGAGTGTACATTGCTGTGCCGCTTCAGGCTGGACAGGGTCACGTAGGAACGCTCACAGGCCGCGCACACGTACAGCACGTGGCCGCCCACCACCTTCACCACGTGCTCGGGACCACCTCGGAAGCCCACTGGTGGGGGCAGGGCTGAGGCGTCCACTCCTGAAGGGCCACTGGGGCCAGAGCCCCCGGCTCCCAGCCCTGCAGACCCCCGAGTGCTGGCCCCCCTACGACACTGTGCCTCATGGGTCTGCAGCCGCTTGGGATGGATGAAGCTTTTCCCACATCGGGGGCAGGGGAGGGGCCGCCGGGGCAGGGGGGGCTGTGAGTCAGGGGCCTGGGCCTCAGCCCTGTCACCCTCCCACTCCCCGGCTGGCCTAGGCCCAGGCCCGAAGTTGTCTTCTTCAGGCTGCGAGGTGGCCATGGGGGCTGGGGCAGGAGGTACCCAGGCATCACCTCCCTCCCCCAGGCCCTGCAGGCGGGAGATGCCTAGACGCCGCCCCAGAGCGCCGATCTCTGCCACGGCTGCCCCGTCCCCCCCACCACCAGGTAGTGCCAGCCGGGCACTGTAGATGAAATTAAGGACATCAGAGAAGGCAGCTGCTGGGACCCCTGGCAGCTCCAGGACCCGGGGTGGGGATGAAGCGGGAGGTGAGGGTGGAGGGGGAGAGGAGGAGGAAGAGGAGGAGGAGGAAGAGGAGGAGGAGGAGGAGGAAGAGGAGGAGGAGGAAGAAGCTGTGGTGGAGGCAGGGTTGGGGGCAGAGCCCCCAGTAATTGGTGGGAGGGGCAGTGGGGCTGAAGCGAGCAGGGCCTCTCTGAAGAAGGGACTAGAAGCAGCCAGGACGCTGCGGTGAGCAGGGAACTTGGTGTCTCCGGCTATGAGGGTGACGTCACAGAAGAGGCCACGGAGCCGCTGCTCATTGAGCTGGCGCAGGACGGCGGGGGCATGGGACGGGTCTGTCACCTCTGCTGGGGGGGGCATGGCGCCAGCCTAGATGGAGGAGAAGAGGCCAGGGGAGGATCTCAGAGGCTGGGCAGAGGGCAGGGGCCTCTAAAATCAGAGGTGAGCTGGGAGGGGACTGGAGGCTGTTGGCCAGAGACTGGTGGAAGGCTGACTGACTTCTGGTCACAGAAGTGAGGGGTTAACCTTAGCCACCCCACGTCCGGCCAGCATCCAACGCCCGCATGTCAAACATCGGGGGCTGGAAGAGGCCAAGAATACCTCAGGTCTTGATGAAGGTCAGGGGTCAAGATTTCCAAGTCACAGACTAGCGAGGTAAGCAGTGGACACCTCTCCCCCACTGGGAGGGGGAGGAAGGCCCCGCAGCCGCTGCTGACCATTTCTCAGGACTCCCCGGCCTGGACAACACGGCTGCTTTGCTGGCCTGCTGCCTCAGGCCCCGTCTCCCTCGGGGCAGACCTCTCGCACCACCTCACCTGAGAGCACAGCCAACATGGAGCAGAGCAGGGGTGGCTCAGCGAGTCCCTTCTGCCGGGCCTCTTCCCTCTGTGGGGAAACAGAAACCGTGTCCTCAGGAAGGGAACCGGGCGGGAGGGGACCAGGGAGGAGGGGGGTGGCGCAGCGTGCAGGGCCAACGAGGCCCGGGCTGCTCTGCAGACCCTGACCCTCCTGGGAGCCCGACAGGTTATTTGCTGAGCTGCCTCCAGTTGGACCTAGGAGTTCACACAAATTATTGCAAAGCCTTGTGCTGCTGGTCCCCAGAAGTACAGGAACAAGATAATTTGCATATTCCCAATTTGCCTCAAAACAATCCAGGAGCATAGTTCAATCCCGTAGGTCCAGGGAAGCCCGCTGGATCACTCTCAAGTCCCTTTGGCCCAATCTTCCGGGGCTCAAAGGAAATCAAAGATTTGCATGTTGTCTTTCACTATAATAGTCTCATTTACATATCAGAATAGATTTGTTTGAGCTTTTTCATTGGACCAAGCTGCTAGATATTCAAATTAGCAGAGAACCTCTTCACATTAAATCTCAGAGGGGGTTTCTGGCCTAGGTGCCAGGTGACCACTGAAGACCACGAACTCTTGCACACGCGCCAGCTTGCTCCAATCTCTGAAGGGCACTAAAAGGCCACCAGACCGGAAGTGAGGAAGCTTGGGTCCCACTCCTTATTCTGAGAGCTGGTGGCTTTGCGACTTTGGCTTAAAAAGGGGGGTGGGGAACGCAACCCCTATCTCACTCTTGCTGGGAGGCTCATCCAAAAGGAATAGCAGGCAGCCCAAATGTGAGCTGTGGTGGTCACTGCCCAGAAAGCACCTCACAGCCTCGGCTTTGGGGGCTAATTTTTCAGTTGAAGATCTCAATTCCAGAGCCATAGAGTAACTTAGCCAAAGACACACAGAGCTGGTCATAACAGGTGGGGCCCGTTCACAGACCCAGGCCTCTTGACCTGAGAGCAGAGCTCTCAGCCCCTCTCATCCACCCTCCATGAAGCCTGGGAGCCCTCCCCTTGCACACGCCCTGCCCTGGGTCACACATGACCTCCGAGGTGTCCTGCGTCAGGAGTTCCTCATACAATTCCCATCCCCCGGAAAACGCTCTCTTCCCATTTATTACTCATACTATCTGGACTAAGATGCCTTCCCTCCACAGCCCATTTCATGTTCCCAAAAGACTGCTCTGAGTCCTGTCCTGGAGGAGGAGGAGGGTGGTAAACAGGGGTGATATTCAAAAGTTCTAACAGCCCCGACTGCCAGGCACACACCTAGGTCAAGTGCTTCCCCATCAGTTGCTGGATTGCGGGTGGGTCAGGAATCCAGGGGAAGGGGCCCCGTTCGCGATCTGGTGTTCAGTTCTGTAAAATGGGGAAAGAGAGCAAGGCCTCCCACTCCCTTCTGTGACAGCCACCAGCTGACAGGGACCCCCAAGAGTCGATGCTCTACTTGTATTACCTCATTTGTTCCTCATCACTACCCTAAAAGGTAGCAGTTAGCTTCTTGACTTTAAAGTGACAGGCTGAGGCTCGGAGATGCTAGGTAGCTGCCCAAGGATATATGACCAGTTAGTAGCAGGGCTGGGATCTGATCCCAGGAAGTTTGGCTCAAAAGCCTGCGTTCTTGATTATATCACATCAGGATGAAGGACACGTTTACAGCTGTGATACTGTGATATAACAAGAAATAAAGTTGACCCTTGAACAACACAGGTTTGAACTGCACAGGTCCACTTACACGTGGATTTTTTTCAATGGTAAATATGACAGTACTACACGATCCGAGGTTGGCTGAATCCGAGGATGCGGAACCTTGGATACGGAGGCCCGATTGTAAGGCTATACTTGGATTTTCCACTGCGTGGAGGGTCTGCGCCCCTAACCCGCACACTGTTCGAGAGTCAACTGTAATATATTTGGTCTTTGTCCCCATTGCTGACACAGAGCTCCTAAAACTCTTGTAATTTCCCAAGTGATAGGGGTGCTAGGGGCATCTTATTCTAACGTTTGGTCTTTGAGCCCAGTTCTTGCCATCAAGCTCCTAAACTCCTTGGAATTTCCTGGGTGATAGGAGTGTCTCTTGTTCTAATGAGGCGACTCTTGGTGGGATCCCGGATGGGGGCTGGTCACCAGAAAGACCAAGCCATGATTAGAAGTTTGGAACTTTCAGCCCCAGTCCCCCACTGCCTCTGGGGAGAGAAGAGGAACTGGAGACTCAGTTCATAATCGATCATGCCTATGTGATGAGGCCTCCATAAAAGTCCCTGAACTATGGGGTTCAGAGAGCTTCTGGTTGCTAAACACATCCTCATGGCGAGAGGGTAGTGCGCCCCAACTTTGTGGAGACAGAAGCTCCTGTACTCAGGACCCTTCCAGACCTCGCCCTCCGTACCTCTTCATTTGGCTAGTATCATATCCTTTATTATATAATAAACCAATAAATGTAAGTATTTCCCTCAGTTCTATATGCCATCCTAGCAAATTATCAAGTCTGAGGACGGGGTCGTGAGAAAGCCCGATGTCTTGATGGTCAGTCAGAAGTACAGGCGGTCTGAGGAATTCCCTGGTGGTCCAGTGGTTAGGACTCTGTGCTGCCACTGCAGGGGTCACGGGTTCAAACCCTGGTCAGGGAACTAAGATCCCACAGGCCGCACGGCACGGCCAAAAAAATAAATAAAATAAAATAAAAATAAAAGCTCTTTAAAAAAAAAAAACTACAGGAGGTCTGGGCTTGCAAACTGGTATCTGAAGTGGGGGCAGTCTTGTGGGACTGAGCCCTTAACCTCTGGGATCTGATGCTATCTCCAGGCAGACAGTATCGTAATTGAACTGAATTGTAGGACACCCAGCTAGTGTCAGAGAACTGGTCAGTGTGGGGAAAAAAACGCACACATTTCGCGTCAGAAGTGTCATGAGTTGAGTGTATAGGAAAACAGTTATGTTTTTCTTCCAACAGCACCCACTAGGGCCGCCACCAGCCCATCTAGGATCTTTGTGAAAATTAGAGGAAGGGGAAAAAAATAGAGGAAAGGCCTCTTCCTCCATAAAGTAGCAGCCCTGCACAGCAAAGCTTGATTCCGGCCCCCACTCACCCCCTTGGCCAGGCCTGCCCACCTGCACAGCCATATGGGCCTGGTGCCTACTGAGGCATGGCTGTGTGCTGACTGCCAAGATATTTGGACAAGGCCTATCAAAGCTTTTTAGAACCACAGAGGTCCAAGGCTGGCCTGGTCCTTGGAGATCATCTAGAACCATCATCATCATGGTACTTGCAGCTGCCACTGATGAGAAAAATATTATGTGCCAAATCTAGTGCTAAGCATTTTATCTGCATCATCTCAACACTCAAAAGGACCACAGTGAGGCAGGGGCTAGTGTCAACCCCATTGTACAGATGAGGAAACTGAGGCTTTAAATACTCTAGACACCTCACTTGCAGGTAGAGAACGTAGTGACAGGGTGACTTGCCCCTGGTCTCACTGCTAACCAAGCTGGGTTTGGACCCTGCTCTCCTGAGTTCAACTGCCCCACCAGTGGCCACTGCCCTGCAAGGGTTTATGGGAGGTGGAGAAGACACTAGTTATGGGACCCTGGGCAAGTTACTTAACCTCTTTGTAGGTCAGTTTCCTTGTCGATGAGGTGGGGATAATGAGAAGCGCCCACTACATAGGGTTGTAAAGAATAAACGAGCTGATGACTGGCAGTACGTAGAAGAGTGCCTGCCATGCAGCAAATGCTCAGGAAGTGCTAGCTCTTATTATCATCTTGGAACTCAGTCCCGGAAAATGGTGGGGGGAAGTGGTGAAGAAAAAGGGGCAGATATCAGGCTTCAGGGTAGGTTTGATGGCTCTGTGGTTTTTAGTTTGTTTTTACCATTTCTCTACTCTTAACTGGCTGTGCGATCTCAGAGGTGTGACTGAGGTGCGGATCTGAGGGCTGCCACCAGATACACTCCACCTCTTGCTGTTCCCTCTGCCTGGAATGTTCTTTCCTCAGGTAGCCTCATGCCTTGCTGCCCCACCTCCTTTAAGCCTGGACTCAAAAGTCACCTTCCCCCAAGGCCCTCTCTGGCCGCCCCATACCTCCCCAAACTCCCTATCCGTCTCCCCTACTTTATTTTCCTCCTTGGCATTTAGTAAGACATACTGTTCATTCGTCGCCAGACTGCAAGCTCCAGGGGAGGAGAGATTTCTGTCTGCTTTGTTCACTGCTACCTCCAGTGCTTAGAACAGTGCCTGATACATAGTGGGAGATCAAAAACATTTTGGGTAAATGAATGAACCTGCTTTCTTAAAGTCGTCCTGGAGTGTGTCCACCTTCAGGAAGGACGCCATCCTCAGTCCTGGACTGACTTGGCCAGGAGCTGGGGGTGGCGAGCGTAACTTGACCACTTCCAGGGTGCTCACGCTTTGCCTGATTTACCTCCAGGGCTTTACATGCGTTGCCTCATTTAATGGTTTCCTCAGCCACCCAAAGTTGGCATTTATATTATCCCAATTTTACAGATGAGGAAACCGAGGCTCACAGAGTGATTTACCTTGCTCAAGGTCACACAGCTTGTGAGCAGCAGAGTCAAAATTCAAATCCAGGCCTGTGTGAACCCAGATGCAGGGTCCTTCCCTCTGCCACACCGCCGGGGCCAGCGGGCTGCCGAAATCACCATGCAAGGTCTCACGTGCTAAATGGTAACTGTGTCACGTCTGACTCCACCCTTTCCCTCACTCTCCACATCCAGCAGCCACTGAGTCTGGTCAAATCTGCGACCCAGTTTTTTTTGTTTTTTGTTTTCTTTTTTGGCCATGCTGTGCGGCTTAGGGGATTTTACTTTCCCGACCAGGGATCAAACCCGGGCCCTCAGCAGTGAGAGCGCGGAGTCCTAACCACTGGACTGCCAGGGAATTCCCTGCAGCCCAGCTTGGGAATGGCTCTGGAAACCTTCCCTCTAACCTGCCTCTGGCCCCCAAACTAGCTCAGGGCCTTGTTAACACTCTCATGGTCCAAGGCCATGGCCTCCCAGCTAGTCCCCTGCTTCTGGTCTTAGCTTCTACCATCCAGCCTTCCTCTCACTGAGGATCAACGGCCCCGAAGCAGCTCAGGTGGCATCACTCCTGGGCTCAGAAACCTTCTCGGGCCTCCACTCCAGAATAAAGCTCAAATTCCTCAGCCGAGCATTCGAGTCTAATTCCCATCTTCCTCTCTATTCTTGCGTTGCATGAGTCTCCCCTTAAGCACACGCTGTGCTCTCCATTCTCAGCTGTCCCACACCTCCATGCCCTCGCCCATGCTGGTTCTCCTGCTAGAAATACAACCTTCCCCCAGCCTCTTCCCCAAATCCCTCCAAAATGTTAAGATCTACCTCAAATGCCATCTCCCTCTTGGCCCTCCCTGACCCTTAGGACAAGAACAATCTCTCCTTCGCCCGGTTCATCGTTTTGTGCTCCTGTGGCCAGTATCCAGGATGCTAGGTTCTCCCTCCCAGGCTGAGACTCCCTGAGTCACTGTCTAAACACACCAGTCTTCTGAAATGGATTGGTGCAGGTGTTAAGTTCTGCAGAAATTGGGCAGAAGTGTGTGTGTGTTTGGCGGGGGTGGTGCACAGAGAGGCCCACAAAAAGCTTCAAAAGGGCACTAGAGGACACATATAAAGAGCACATGATCTGGAATCAGACTGGCTGGGTTCAAATCCAGCTTTACTTCTTACTAGCTAAGTGGCTTTGGGCAAATTACTTCTCTGGGCCGCGGCTGGCTCATTTGGAAAAGGGAGGTAATTAGATCTCCTACTTCCATGAGGCGTTGGGAGGACTAAATGAGTGACCATACGTAAAAGCACTGAGGACAGTGCCTGGTCACAGTGTTAAATAAGTGCTTACTGTTGTTATTAATCAAGCCCCAGGAAGGGGCTCAGTGCTGGCAGAGGGCTGACAGTGGCTGGCACAGGCATAGCCCCCAGACTGTAGCTACTTTCCAGGTACATTTTCCATGTGCTACCGACCTACAGCCCTGTTGGAAGACGGACAGGGCAGGTGATTAGCCCCATTTTAAAGATGAGGAACTGAGGCTCACTTGGGGAAGGTGCCAGCGAGGAAGTGGTAGGGCCCGAATTCCTCAGTTCTAGTCTAGGCCTCCTTGCCCTCCACCAGGCCGTGGTGCACCTGTTGTGCGGGCCTGACATAGCAGCCAGCATGCCCCCGTGCAGGGGGGCCTGGCCGTAGTGTCCTCCCTGCCCCAATGCACACGCACCCTCCCCGCCAGGCCAGGCGCAGACCACAGCGGTATGTACACTTGGAACACACACACACACACACACACACATCTACAGAAGGGCCTGGGCCCCAAAGGTGAGGAAAACCTGTTCTGAGGAATCTGCCTAGCGAGCAAATTCCATTCCCAGACCCTTCCACAGTCGCAGGAGGGGCCCAGTGTGCGTCACAGAAGAGACAGAAAAGCAGAGATCCCTGCAAGGGGGGCAGAGAGAGGGTTGAAGCAGGAGGAGGAGACTGAAAACTTCATGTTTCTTTTTTCCATTTCAGTGACAAGAGTCACACCCGGCCTTTACATAAACATGGCCAAGGAGCCGCTCCGTCCAAGTTGAGTTTCCTCGCAGCCGCCAGGCCCCTCCACCCGGTGACCCTGACGTGCTGGGCGGGCCGGCGAGGGGCTAGCACCAGACCCTGCACAGACAAGCTGGGCTGCCCGACAACACCCAGGCCTCCCGCCGGCTGCCCTTGCTCTGCCCCATATTTATCTCCCCGCCTTCTTCATAACATATCCCCACAGCAGCCCCACACGGCCACTCCAACACGCAGAGGCAGGCACGCACACACAGCTCGCGGCTGATCTCTGGAGGCCGAGGCCCACACGGCCCTGGTCACGCCATCGCCCTCCCCACAAGTGTTTTCTGACGAGCTCGCTTCCCAGCCCAACAGCACAGATGGGCTCCCACAAACGACGTCACAAAAGAATCCCGTAGGGAATGTCGCAAACACACAACCTTCCCCTCGCTCAGCTGCCCCCGATCCCATAAACACAACCTGCATGTTCCACCCAGGGCCCCTCACACTGGTGCCAGCCACCCCACGGGTACCTGAGACACACCCTGGGGCGTCTCACTTCCTGCAGGACCCGCGGGACCTGAGTTCTAGACATGCACCACCCTGCGCCCTCCCTCCCCCGTGCCACCTGATCGTCACATGGACCCAAGAACCCATCCAGCGGGCCATCCTCTCCGAGGCTGGACCACACCTCAGCAGGGCCGCATGAACGGGACGGGACCCGACACCTTCCCACTCAGACTCAAGGGTACACAACTGCCCCCTCCAGCTGGGCACACAACACCCTGCACTCCGGCGCCCTCCACAGCACTTACCCCTCGCCAGCTACGCAGAAAACAACAGTTCCCAAATAGTTCATATGTGCAGCGCCAGACACATATGTGCAAGAAAACACACGCCGCTGTAAAACATAAAACCCCACACCTAACAAACTCCGCAGGTACTGTGCCCGGCTTCAAATGCGGACCTGTCAACCAAAGCCACAGGGCCGCATCTTGTAATTCTGTCCCACAACACTGGACCCCCTTCATCTGGCTTTCTGTCCCCATGGCCCGGGAGGGCCCTGCAGGACCCCTGGCTGCCACACCAGCCAACAGTGGTGACCAGGAGAGGTTTACCTTGCCCCACAACACAGCAGGAGACACACAAGCTCCAGGACTCACAGCCACAACCCTGCCCCGACGGCGCGGCGGCTCCGGGTCGCCTGCTCGTCCTGCGCACCCCGCACACCCCAACTCTGGGGAGCTCGGCGGCCCACCCCTCCCCCCCCACGCCTGGCTCCTACGCCATCGCCCTCCCAGCGGCTTGCAGCGCCGGCCCGGGCTCACACCCGCCCCGCCCCACCCCAACGTGCCCCACGGGGGGAGGGGGACACTGGGCTGCAGAATTAACCCTTCAAGCCGGGAATGAGCGAGGCCCTTTCCACGGCCCCAGGCGATCGCGCCCCCCCGGCCGCCGCTGGGTCGGACGCCGTACCCGGGCCCCCTTAGTCGCCCCCCCAGCGCCGTGCGCGCCTGGAGGCGGGGCCAGATTCAGCCCCCGACCCCGGAGCCCCCAGGTCAACCCCAAGGGGGAGCGGTCGCGGCGCGGGGCGCGGCCCGGGCCCCCGCGGCACCGGGCAGCGGGGAGGGGGCCCGGCTGTTGGCTCCGGTCCGCCCTGGCCCTGCCCGGTTCGCCCTGGGGCCCACCTGACTGCGATGGCGCCGCGTCCGCCAGGCCCGGCTCATCACCGTGGCCGCCCCCGGCCGCTCCGGTTTCGCCCGCCTCCAGCTCCGGCTCCGGCTCCGGCCCCGGCCCCCCCTGCGCCCGGCCCCGGCCCGGCCCCGCCGCCGCCGCCGCCGCCGCCGCCGCCGCCGCCGCTGACATCATCGGCTCCCCCCGCCCCGGTCCTACCCCCACCCCCACCCCCGGAAACAGTACCCCCCCAGCGCCGCCGCCGCCGCCGAGAGGAGACTGGCGCAGCGCAGCCGGCACAGACACCAGGCTCCGGGATCGGGCTCGGGGCGAGCGCGCCCGACGGCCTGCGCCCGGACCGACCCCGGGAAGGGAACGGCGCCACGCAGGGCGGCCGGACTGGTGGGCACCGAGCTAGGCTCGGGCCTGGCTGCAGCAGCAGCGGTGCGGGGCCGCACGACCACCCACTCCCTGGGAAGGGGTTATCCCCCCCCCTCCGCCCACTGCACGCCCTTCACTCAGTGGTGCACACCGCCCAGAGCACGCACACCCTCTCCGCAGACACACAACGTGGCAGGCTCACAATCAGGCCCAATGGGACCCGCAGACCCAGGCTCAACACACTCAAAGGGGCAGCCCTGGAGAAACACACACACACACACACACACACACACACACACTCTCCCTCTCCAGAAATGCACAGGGACCCCCCCCCGCCCCCCCCAGGCCGCGAGCTGGGAACGCCCCAGCCCTACAGAACAGGTACACGTAAATGGCTACCAGCAGAGATGAACACGCAGCTTGCTATTTTGTTCCCACCGGCAGAAATATCCACATCTATATACTCTGCGTAAATGCAGAGGACTTGGTGTGGACCTCCTGGGACAGCACCAACACCACCAGGTGGAAGCACACAGAGGAGAAACACATTCCTGAAACTCCAGAGGGACAGTCCCAGAGACTCCTCCCAGGTGTTCAAAAATTCAAAACTCAGGAGAAAGAGGAGCTGGCCCTCAGAGGTCCTTTCCATAAAACCTTTCTGAAATCGGGCAAGACATAAATAAACAAATTAACTAAAAACCGAAGATGTCTCATCACAGAGGTAGTTGAAAAGAGGAAAAAAAGAATCAGACAGACTTTGGAGTCACAAAAATGTAAAGCAAGCAGAGTTGGAAACAATGAGAAAATAGGCCCACCCCCACCTCAGGGAGGTTCCAAGGAAGAACTCCACCAGCCCTCCAACCAGCTCACAATGGCTGGAGCTCTGAAGGGCCCAGGGCCCCTGAGCCAGGAGGAGAGGAGGAAGTCCAAGGAAAGATGGTGAGTGTGGGGCGCAGGAGAGCACAGCCCCCTTCCCTGTAGCTCCTGGCTGCTCCCTTCCCCCTCCTTCTCTAAAACTTCCCAGCTTTCCTAGACACCCACAAGCGAAATTCATAATGGTGTTCCCAGATGTCCCTGGAACCTGTGACATCACACGGACACACAGCATCTGAGGTCGCCTCCCCTTCCTCAAACCAACAGAGCATCCCTGGGTCCTCTTCTTCTCCTCCCGGGAACAACTTACCCAGAGAAACACGATGCTCCAGGACCACTCACTCCCTGCTTCCTGCTTTAGAGGCTCCAGGCCCACACTGTACCACCTCATCCATCTTTCAGGCCCTTTCTAGCTCCCAAGAGTTCCTCGGCAAGACAGCCTGCCCTTCTACTGCCCTACAGGGTCCCAGAACCCAGCCTGGCATTCGCCCTACCCCAGGTCCCCTGGACTATGGCTGCCCTAATGCCCGAGCTCCTTTCTCCCTAACAGGCTGGCTGTCACCCCTACTTCAACCTGCCCGACTTCACCCAGCCATCACCGCCCTCCACTCCGTCCAGCCTCCCCTCGCACCAGCGCTGCCGGCCCTCTGATGTCACCAAGGGCCTGCTCGTGGCCCTGCTGGGTGGGGGCCTGCCCGCTGGCTTCGTGGGCCCCTTCTCCCGTATGGCTTACCAGGCTTCCCACTTACCCTCGCTGGAGCTGCTCATCTGTCGATGCCTCTTCCACCTCCCTATTGCCCTGCTGCTTAAACTGCGTGGTGACCCCCTCTTGGGACCTCCCGATGTCCGGGGCCGGGCCTGCCTCCACGCCCTGCTCAACGTCCTCAGCATCGGATGCGCCTACAGCGCGGTTCAGGTGGTGCCCGCTGGCAACGCTGCCACCGTCCGCAAAGGTTCTTCCACCGTCTGCTCTGCTCTCCTCGCTCTCTGCCTCGAGAGCCAGCGTCTCAGCGGCTATGACTGGTGTGGCTTGTTGGGCAGCACCCTGGGACTCATCATCATTGTGGGACCTGGACTAGGGACACTGCAGGAGGGGACCACAGGCCTCTACACTGCCCTGGGCTATGTGCTCGCTTTCCTGGGTGGCCTGGCACTGTCGCTGGGCCTCCTGGTGTACCGTTCCCTGGACTTCCCCTCCTGCCTACTGACAGTGGCCTTCCTGTTTGGCTTGGTGGGGCTGGTGGGCTCCGTGCCAGGCCTCTTTCTGCTGCAGACCCCCGTGTTGCCCAACGATCCTCTGAGTTGGAGCTGTGTGGGGGCAGTGGGGATCCTCGCCCTGGTCTCCTTTGTGTGTGTGAGTTATGCGGTCACCAAGGCCCACCCTGCCCTGGTGTGCGCCGTCCTGCACTCTGAGGTGGTGGTGGCTCTGATGCTGCAGTACTATGTGCTCTATGAGACCGTGGCACCTTCTGACGTCATGGGGGCAGGGGTCGTGTTGGGTAGCATTGCCATCATCACCGCCCAGAACCTCAGCTGTGAGAGGGAAGGGCAGGTGGAGGAGTGAGATCGAACTTGAGAGCCTGGGGGTGGGGGGGCGGGACTGGGTAAATAGAAGGAAAAACTGGAATACAAACATAAGAGAACAAGTGACTGGAAGAGAACTGGTGTGGGAGAGTGACACCCCTTGGAGTCAAGGGTGAATTGGGGACTTGGTGGAGAGGGACTGCCTAGAAGACTGCCTGGAAGACCTGGAACAAGCCTGGAGAGCAGCATATTTGGAGTCTAGGCTGGGGCTCGAAGGGAGGTCTGAGGAGCAGATCAAAGCGGCTGAGGCAGGCAGGCCATGAGCCACCGGGAGGATTTTTCCCTCAGCGGCAGAGAGAAAAGCCTTGGGGCTGGAGTGTCTGGGGCTTTCAGGCAAACAGAGCAAGCAGCTGCGGTGGGGGAAGGGAGTGTGTTTTCTTTCCCTGAGCGATGGTTTCCCTTCCTCGTGGTTATGCCTCCCCACCTTGGGGTGGTGACGTGATATTGACATCAAACAAGGATCACTCTGAATATAGCTGTGCAGTTGGTGTCGTCTCTGCTTTGGAAGGACAGTGTAAGTCCTACCCCCTGCTCTTATTGGAGAATCCCTTGGGATCCCCGCACACACCCCCCCCGCCCCATTTTTGAAATATTCTATAAGGGGTAGGATTTCCTAATGTTCAGATGCATTGACCCTGAGTCCCCCAGGACTTTTGTGTCCCACCCAATGGCTAATCTGCTTTTCCTGGATTGTCGCGGTCCCGTGATCTCTCCCGGACAGTGGCCAGCGTCCTTCCGGAGAAGGCCTCTGAGCTGAGGCCTCTTCGAGCGGCTCAGGTAGAGGATCCAGAACGAGAGCTCCGTACAGCGCCCCATTAGAGGCGAGGAGTTGCCTACCCGCCCCAGGAGGCCGCTCGACAGATATCAGCTACTTCCGGACAAGCAATCGGCCTCGCCATGTTAATCTGTTCTTGCATATTCAGCGCGATTACTGCATATTCATGATCAAGGACGGCCCCAGTACTCCCCCTCTTCGGGAACCCACTTGGGAGGATCCGACCGGCCCCGCCTCCTTCATTACCGAATCTCAGAACAGACCATTTACCAGCGTGGGGGGGGTGATATTAATGAGAAACTTTGGCTGAAAATGAAACCACACGCCAAACTAGAATAAAAGCGGCCTATATTTACCCTCGAATCTTCAAACCTTAAACCTCAGGGCGGGAGGTAGTAGCGAAGGGAGGCGGCGGGATAAAAAAATTCCCTTCCACTTCGTCATTTCAAAAGGTGACCCAGCCAGGGAGCCGGGGAGGGAGGATCAACGACGCGAGCGCGCGCCCCGTGCACGCCGGCGCAGGCGACCCCGTAGCGCAAGGGAGGGCGGGAAAGGAAGGGGCGGGGGAATGCCAGGGCGAATCTATAAAGGGCGTCATCCGGCCAGTTCTCTTCTCAGAAGCGCCGAGAGCGCGGCCGGGACGGTTGGAGAAGAAGGCGGCTCCCGGAAGGGGGAGAGACAAACTGCCGTAACCTCTGCCGTTCTGGAGCCCGGTTACTTATTTATTCGTTACCCTTTCTCTTCTTCCTCCCCCAGAACCTTTTCCTTTCCCTTCCTCTTTTTATTTTCTTTTTGGGAGACGAAAAATCTCCGGAAAGGCGGAGGAGAGCTCCTTTCACCCCTTTTCGTTTCCCCGCCTCCTTCCCTCCCCCACCTTTTCCTCCTCCGGCTTTTTCCTCCCAACTCGGGGAGGTCCTTCCCGGCGGCCGCCCCGGCAGGGTCTGAGCACCTAGGTGCAGGCGGCGCAGGCTTTTTGTAGTGAGGTTTGCGCCTGCGCAGCGCGCCTGCCTCCGCGATGCATGGGGGTGGCCCCCCCTCCGGGGACAGCGCATGCCCGCTGCGCACCATCAAGAGAGTGCAGTTCGGAGTCCTCAGTCCGGATGAACTGGTAAGCGGCTCTGCCCTCTTACTCCTCCTCCCGCCCGCGTGGCGGGCGGGGCTTGACGGCCGCCGCGGAAACTTGGCGCATTTCCCTGCCCAAGGAAGACAGGCGGGGAGGATGGGTCAGCGGCGCCAAGGCAGTGCAGAGTCCAGCCTCGCGGCCAACGAGAATTAAATTTTCATAGGGGGTCAGCAAGCTTAGCGCTGTGTCCGAGCTAGGGGCCGGGCCGCAGGAGGGGCTGGAGGGTGAGAAGGAGGGCGAGAAGGTTGATTGGCTCCACACCGCAGTTACCGACGTTAAAAGATATCACACCAATCCTTTGGGTGAGAAGCCGAGCTCCAGATTTTTTTCCCTCCCCCTCTACAATTATTAATTGAGCACCTGCTACGTGATAGACGTGACAGACGGTGGGGATGCAGAGCTGAACAAGACAAAGACCCTGCCTTCTAGAGCACTTTCTTTGGGAAGGGGCAGGGGAGACAGACAATAAACACGAATAAATGAATGAACAAGATAATTCAGTTAAGGGCAAGTGCCTTGCATAAAGTGAAACGGTGTAATGCGATGGAGAGTGACCGAGGTGAGGCTGCTTTAGATGGGATGGTGTCAGGGTATGGGAAGGCCTGTTTGAGGAGGTGACATTACTCGAATGATGAGAAGCAGCCAGTCTCCTAGGCCATAGATTGTAGGTCAGTAGCTTTTCAGGCAGAGGAAAGAGCAAGTGCAAAGTGCCTGAAGGAGGGAATAACTTGGTGTGCCTCGGGGGCTGAAAGGTGGCCAGGGTGGCTGGGGTGTAGTGGGTGAGGAGAGTATTAAACCATTCTTGGGGAAGCATGAGGTGGGCAGTCCAGGTGGGATATTATAGATCATGGTAAGGAATCTGGATTTCATTCTATTTTCAGTAGGAAGTCATTGGAGAATTATAAGCAGGAGAGTGATATCAAGTTTACATTTTTTAAAAAATTACTACTTTGATGGTCCTGTGAAGAACTGACTGGGGAGGAGAACTAAGAATGGAAGCAGGAAAGATCAGGGAGGAGGGAGAGCTGTTGGCCCTTTGGACGCCTTTGTGGAGCAAACTGGAGGAAGCCAGTGGGCTGGAGAGAATGGAATTGAATGGCTCTGTTTGTGGATGGAGACAAGTTTGCTAGAGGAGGAGGCTCAGCTGTAGGAAAGTTGTGTCAGGAGTTAGAACCTCCTGAACTCAGACCACACCGAATAAATTCCAGATGGGGTTGAGGTTGAAATCTAAAAAACAAAACTGTAAAACACTTGAAAAATGCAGAAGGCTTTTGGGGGCTGATACCAGGGACAGAAACCCTTAACCTTCTCTAACCCCAAGTCTTGACTTGATTTCACTTCATAGCTGGTCAGTACCTGAAAGGATTAGTTTTTCTCTTTATTGTTTCCTCAGTAGAATGTAAATTTCATGAGTGACTTTGTATTCACTTCTTTCTCCAGCATCTCAAATAGTGCCTGGCACATAATAGACATGTAATAAAAGTTACTTGAATAAATGAGTGAACGAAATAATTGTACAGGTACATAAAGATACATGTAGAAGGATTTTTATTTCAACATTGTGTGAAATTATAAATCACCTAATTATTTATTAGTAAGGATTCTATTGAATAACTCAGGGTTTATTACAATAGAACAAGACCTTCCCAGTAGGTTAAACCCCCTGATCGCCTGTTCCCAAACTGCTGAGACACCGCAGCAAACTCACAGGGGCCCAGTGAGAGATTTTAAATTTTTAAGAGAAGCACGGAAGCACAGCTGCGTTTGCCTGATGCCCTGGGAACTACTAGGTTGGGCAGTTCCCTTTCAGCGTTAGGTGGCGCCAGATCCCTTCTGATGACGTCATATCTTTGTGAAGCTGGGTTTTTAGCAGTTGCTAAATACTGGGCAAAAATCAGTGTAGAACAAGAGATAAGAGTGGTGCTGGGGTGTGGATAAGGCCAAGAAGAGTTAGAGAATACTTTATAAAGAGGTGACATTTGAACTGGGTCTTAAAAATGAATAGAAGTTTGTTGGAAAGGCGGGCATGGGAAGAAAAGGAATTTTGAGGAATCTCTTGTGGTTGGAGCATAAATGGTGAGGACGGGGGACCTCGGGTGTCTAACCTGTTATCACGTGGGCAGTGAGAACCAGTGTTTGGATGAAGGATTGGGGGCTAAAGTAGTTTGTGTATAATTCAAAATCCAAGTTATGGTAGAGGGTTAGTCCAGAACATTCCAGGACAGCCCCTGGTCCAGTCTCAATGCCCGGAAGCAGAGGGAGTCCTTAGAAGGTGGCTGGCTTGGTGAGCACGGACTTGGAGCAGCGGGAGGTGAGAAGCTTTGAGTGTTATTTTCCTTAGGCCTCTCTCTAGTGACTCTTCTGGCGGCCAGATTCAGGTCTGCTCCTGCTCTTCTGTGTTTCATTCACGGTGAGCAAACCCCCTCTTTGTGTTTCTTATCAGACACGATGCAGCTGATGGGGTTCCAGCTTTGTGAATTTAGTCACCACAGGCCTGTCTCCCTGAGATTTCATCAGGTCATCTTGACGAGCGTGGTGGATGTTCAGAACCTCTTAGCCTTGCACCTGTTGACCATTTTGGTTTCCACCCAGCAGTGACTAATTAGATCCGTTATGAGAGGATTATTGGTTTGACTGTAAGCGAACAACCTTCTGTCTCTTTTCAAGTTCTTTTTTTTCTTTTTTCAAGTGCTTCGAGGGCACTTCCCTGCAATGGAGGGTCCTAAGGCAGTTTAGTTCAGTTTAACAAACAATTATTGAGAGCCATCGGGTCCAGGGTGATAGAGGAATGCTACCTGCCTGAGAGATGCTTATAATCTATGGGGAAGACAAACCGCAGTGGATCATTGCATTGCATTATGAGATTTGCAGTGATGGAGTGATTATGGAAGCACAGAGTGGGGCTCACCAGTCTGGCTAGCGAGGCTGTGGAAAGGCTTCTTGGAAGAAGCAGTGCCTGAGCTGAGTCTTAAGATAGCAGTTTGTCTTGTGGGGAGGGCATCCCAAGCAGAGATACAAAGACCCCATGTACAAAGACCCCAAGTAGTGGAGCACATATGCTGGGGGATAGGGGGGCTGCTGGGGACTCAGCTACTGATGTGGAGGAAGAAAGGAAGGTGGAAACATCATAAAACTCTTTGTAAGCCGTCCTGCTGAATTTGGATATCATTCTGAGAACAAGAGGGCATGAAGATTAGATTTCCAAATTAGAAAGAGCACCCTGATCATAGTCTGGATGGGTAGGAGAGAAGGGCTGGTGACCCATGGAACACTTGGATACATACCACAAAGGACAGGCCTGAGCTAGGGCAGTGGGCGTAGGGATGGAGCAGAGGGGCAAGATTCAAGAACTGTTTGTTCAGGAGGTAAAAATAACCTGTACTTGGTGAATGATTGGATAATAACAGCTGTCATATATTGAACACCTATTCCATCCTGGGTTTAAGCAGGTTAATTAAATCCTTAATGGTTATATAGATGATAAGTGACAGAGCTAGAATTGCAAATTAGAGGTCTCTGACTCCAGGCCATGCTTGTTCCACTGCTTTATGACTGTGGGTAAGGAAGGGTAAGTGTTGGTTTCTGACTTGAGTTCCACTACCTTAGATGGGGACTAAAGGAAAAGGAGAGATTTTTGTGGAGAAGGGAGTTTGCTTTTAGACATGTTGGATTTGATTTATCAGGGGGATATCTACAGGGGGTTCAGTAGGTGGTTCAGTATGTTAATCCGAAGTCCAGAAGAAAGGTGAGGCCTGGAGGGTAGAGATTTGTTGTGAGTAAATAGTGAGAATCATGGCATAACACTTGGGTGTGATGAGAAGTGTGGATGAGCTAAAACCTTGGGGAGTGGCAGTGTTTAAGGAGCAGACCAAGGCACCCATTTCCCCTTTGGTAGCCATGAGTTTGTTTTCTATGTCTGTGAGTCTGTTTCTGTTTTGTAAATAAGTTCATTTGTATCATGTTTTAGATTCCACATGTAAGTGATGTTATATGATATTTGTCTTTGACTTCACTTAGCATGATAATCTCTAGGTCCATCCATGTTGCTGCAAATGGCATGATTTCGCTCTATTTTATGGCTGAGTGGTATTGTGTTGTATATATGTACCACGTCTTCTTTATCCATTCATTTGTCGATGGGCATTTAGGTTGCTTCCATGTCTTGGCTATTGTAAATAGTGCTGCTTCAAATCCTAGAGTGTAAGTAATTGTTTCTGCTGCAGTATAGTAGAATGGGATGAGCATATGTTTGGGATCGCAGGGGGGTGGGTTTGACTTCTGCAGGCTCCTTGAGATTGAGGCCTTGGGCAGTCACTTTACACAGCCTCAGGTTTCTCATGTCTAAGAGATAGGAATTCACTCCTAGAAGGTTAGTGGTTAGGGTAAGAGAAACAAGATACATTAGGTACGTTTGGTACGTGGCATGAAGTTGACACTAAGATAGAAAAATTCTTAAATTCTTCTAAGGTCTTCCCTCTGGAAGTTTAGCAGCCCAAAGCTTAACTAATTTTAAAGTTCTTGGTTTTCAGTGTGTGAAAAGATGCCAAAGGTTTCCTTGAACAGCCTTTAGCTCAGAGCAGAAATCTCTTCTCCAAGTTGTACCTACTTCTGAGCCCGTCCTTCCCTCCCTTTCCTCCACTGAATTGGTCCCACTGAGTCCTGGCTCCACCTCTCCCAGGATTCTGGCCTTGGCTCTGCCTCCATCTCTTGAGGCTCCAGGGTTCACTTCTGCTCCAGATAATTTTCAACAACCTCTGCTCTAGCGACCCCCTCTCCTGTTCTATCCTAAAATATCTGAACATGGAAGGGTTCAGGTTGACCCAGGCCCTTGAGAAGGAGGAGGTGACAAGGATGGGGGCAAAGAGTGCCTAACTTTAGGAGCATGTCTTGGGCAGAACACCTGGGCTGTCATGATGGGGGTGCCTTACAGGGAGGTTCTGGCCTTGATTTCAGCTTTGGGAAAGAAACAAGGCATTGAATTTTTCCCTCTTGAAACAACTTTTATTTCTTTTGCTGTTAAATTCTGTAGATGACAGTGACCTAGAATTCAACCCAGTAGGATATCCAGGGTTCAAGTCCTAGAGGTAGGTGACTTGTACGGAGCCCAGAGTTGACCACACACTAGTCTGAGCGCCCCTTCCCACTCAGACAGTGACTGGAACGAGCTTTTGACTTGCGATATTTGACTTTGGCATTTCCACAGTCAAATATCACACACGCTGACCCCCATTTCCCTCGCTTCAGGCTAAACCTGCTTAGTTCTTCTGTAAGTAGTTTGGGGTTCTTTAAGGCCTTAGTACAGAGCTCCCCAGCCACGAAGTCTGGAAACTAGGAATCCTATTTAGTTGTTATTGGCCTTTCTTGTCTGCAGAAACGAATGTCTGTGACAGAGGGCGGCATCAAATACCCAGAGACCACCGAGGGAGGCCGCCCCAAGCTTGGGGGGCTGATGGATCCGAGGCAGGGGGTGATTGAGAGGACTGGCCGCTGCCAGACCTGTGCAGGTGAGCACTGGGGGGCCAGCACAGGACCCTAGAGGGAGGGAGAGGCTTGTCCTTACAGAAAGCCAGGACTGGGGGTGGACACCTGGAGACCTGGTCTCTGAGGTGAGTGCTGGGAGGAAAGTGTTGTATGCATGTCCCCACAGGAAACATGACAGAGTGTCCTGGCCACTTTGGCCACATTGAGCTGGCCAAACCCGTGTTCCATGTCGGCTTCCTGGTCAAGACGATGAAAGTTTTGCGCTGCGTCTGCTTCTTCTGCTCCAAATTGCTTGTGGACTCTGTGAGTGGGAGATGGGCTCTGGCCGGGGGGCGGGGTTGCTGGGGGGTGGGCAGGGGAGCAGCCCCAACTGACCCCGCTCTGCCTTGTCCCCAGAACAACCCGAAGATCAAGGACATTTTGGCTAAGTCCAAGGGGCAGCCCAAGAAGCGGCTCACACACGTCTATGACCTCTGCAAGGGCAAAAACATCTGCGAGGGCGGGGAGGAGATGGACAACAAGTTCGGCGTGGAGCAGCCTGAGGGCGATGAGGATTTGACCAAAGAAAAGGTAGCCGGGGCTGCCCAGACTCTTGGGAGGGGCTGAGGGCTGGTCCCAGAGGCCCGGAGGGTGGAAGATGGGGAGGCAGTGGAAGCAGCAGGAGCCCGAAGGTCATAGAAGAGCGGGAGGGGCTGGCCCGGCCAGGTGTTGGGGGAGAAGGCCCGACCTCTGGGCTCTGATGGCCCCTCTGTCTCCTTGGAAGGGCCACGGCGGCTGTGGGCGGTACCAGCCCAGGATCCGGCGCTCCGGCCTGGAGCTGTATGCAGAGTGGAAGCATGTCAACGAGGACTCTCAGGAGAAGAAGATCCTGCTGAGTCCTGAGCGGGTGCACGAGATCTTCAAACGCATCTCAGATGAGGAGTGCTTCGTCCTGGGCATGGAGCCTCGCTACGCCCGGCCCGAGTGGATGATTGTCACTGTGCTGCCCGTGCCCCCGCTCTCTGTGCGGCCCGCCGTTGTGATGCAGGGCTCTGCCCGCAACCAGGTCAGCGCCTTCAAGGCCCTGCCGCTCAGCTAGGCCAGGTGTCTGCGCGGAGGGAGGCCCGTGGTGGGGGCGAAGGCGTGCGAGGGTGACGGACAGGTCACCTGGGCCTGAAGATACCCTGCCACTTGCTGGCTGTGTGAGCTTTAGTGAGCCCCTTAAGGAGGTTAGAGCTCACAAAGGTGCTTCTGGATCTGTGAACCGAGGGCCCGGAGCTGCCGCCCAGGGTGGTGTGAAGGGAGGGTGAGAGGCACCGCGTGCTGGCACGTGCAGGCCGAGCGCTCAGGGTTGGCTGGATTGTGATGGTTCTGACTTCCTGCCTCAGGATGACCTGACACACAAGCTGGCCGACATCGTGAAGATCAACAATCAGCTTCGGCGCAATGAGCAGAACGGCGCAGCTGCGCATGTCATCGCTGAGGACGTGAAGCTCCTCCAGTTTCACGTGGCCACCATGGTGGACAACGAGCTGCCTGGCTTGCCTCGTGTGAGTGGACGGGCTCCCTGTGCCCAGCGCCTGGAGGAAAGGGGGGGGGCCCGGGGGGGGGCCAGTGCTGACTGCTGGGGTGCCCCCCACCCTGCGTTTCCTCACAGGCCATGCAGAAGTCTGGGCGTCCCCTCAAGTCCCTGAAGCAGCGGTTGAAGGGCAAGGAAGGCCGTGTGCGCGGGAACCTGATGGGCAAGCGGGTGGACTTCTCGGCCCGCACTGTCATCACCCCCGACCCCAACCTCTCCATTGACCAGGTTGGCGTGCCTCGCTCCATTGCCGCCAACATGACCTTTGCGGAGATCGTCACCCCCTTCAACATTGACAGGTGTGCTCAGTTCAGAAGCCCTGCCTGGAGGGGTCGGGGAGGGTGGGGGGAATGGGCTCGGAGCAAGAAGAAGAGAGTGTTGAAGTTTATTATTATTGTTATTATTATTATCATTGTTTTTTTAAAATTTCTTTTTGGCTTCGTTGGGTCTTCGTTGCTGTGTGCGGGCTTTCTCTAGTTGCGGCGAGCGGGGACTTCTCTTCGTTGCGGTGCGCGGGCTTCTCATTGCGGTGGCTTCTCTTGTTGCGGGAACACGGGCTCTGGGTGTGCGGGCTTTCTCTAGTTGCAGCATGCGGGCTCAGTAGTTGCAGCACCCAGGCCCTAGAGCACGCGGGCTTCAGTAGTTGTGGTGCACGGGCCTAGTTGCTCCTCGGCATGTGGGATCTTCCCAGACCAGGGCTCGAACCCGTGTGCCCTGCATTGGCAGGCAGATTCTTAACCACTGCACCACCAGGGAAGTCCCAAGTGTCGAAGTTTAGAAGTTTGGGTTCCCACTTGGGGCTTTGGGGTGAGGGTGGCAACGAGGGCTTTTTTGGGAAGCATTTTGTTCATTGCATCCCTTTCCTTCCTAGACTTCAGGAACTAGTGCGCAGGGGGAACAGCCAGTACCCAGGGGCCAAGTACATCATCCGGGACAACGGTGATCGCATTGACCTGCGTTTCCACCCCAAGCCCAGTGACCTTCACCTGCAGACTGGCTATAAGGCATGTAATAGGCCAGGGCCTCTCTTACCTGAGCAGGAAGCTTTCTGGACTGGGGGCCAGCTGGAGTGGGCCGTCTGAGGCGGTCCTGTTCATTAGAATCCAAGCTTAAAAGACTCCTGCTGTCCTAGGCAAGCTTGTAGCTGCCAGCCCTTGGCATTCAAGGTGGGGGTCACGTAAGCCCACGGGCAGCAAGAGGGACACGGGGCAGAAAGAGGTCCGGGGGGAACAGAGCAGAAGGCTTCATGTTCGGAGTCTCTCTCGGTTTTCTTTCCCAGCTGAGTTTCCTGAGGTCTGGGGACTACGTCTTTGTTTTCTCTGATAGCCTGGAATCTAGCCCAGGGCCTGGCCCAAAGCTGGTGGTTGATAAGCGTTTCAAGTGAAATAACACCACAGTGTCGTCTGTTTCAAAGCATCTTAGGTCCCCTATCACTTCATTCTTAGCATACCTCCTTCACTGAGGTTCTTCCCACACCTCACCTCCTCAGGTGGAACGGCACATGTGCGATGGGGACATTGTTATCTTCAACCGGCAGCCAACTTTGCACAAAATGTCCATGATGGGACATCGGGTTCGCATCCTGCCCTGGTCTACTTTTCGCTTGAATCTTAGGTCAGTCCGCCGGCTGGGGCTGGGCTGGGCTGGGCTGCTCCCTGGGTCTCACTGTGGCATCTTTCCAACTCACTTCCCTCTTTGACTAGTGTGACAACTCCATACAATGCCGATTTTGATGGGGATGAGATGAACTTGCACCTGCCACAGTCCCTGGAGACGCGGGCTGAGATCCAGGAGCTCGCCATGGTGCCACGCATGATTGTCACCCCCCAGAGCAATCGCCCAGTTATGGGCATTGTGCAGGACACGCTGACCGCAGTGCGCAAATTCACCAAGAGGGACGTTTTCCTGGAGCGGGTGTGTGGTCCCTGGCTCGGGGAAACCTGGCCTGGGTGGGCAGGGGCCCAGCACAGCAAGGATGGGGGGAGGAGCAGTGACTTATGCCCTGACTTGCTCTGCGCTAACCTGTATGTGAGATAGCAGAAGGAAAGGGAGTGAGCAAAGATCGAGGCCAAAAATGGTGTATGGCTTTAGCTCCCCATTTAATTTCTTAAAATGTCATGTAAATTTAGGTATCATCTGGAAAGTAAAGGCGAAGAGAGAAATAAGACTTTGTTGAAATTCTGTTTATTTCTTTTTTACTTTCTCTTTATTTTCTAATTATTAAAAGTAATTTGTACTTATCGTTTAAAGAAAAAATCCCAAAGTCTCACTATCACAGTTAAGTTTTTAGTAAAAGTTTGGAAAACACTTTTCTTGCCATCTCTTTGCCTTCAAAGTCTGGCTTTCCCCTTTGGGCAGCAAGGCCTCCCCTGACATTCCCAAGAGGTGAGACCTCCAGTTCTGACTTCTTGTCTTTCCTGCTCTTTTTCTCCAGGGGGAGGTGATGAACCTCCTGATGTTCCTGTCCACGTGGGACGGCAAGGTCCCACAGCCAGCCATCCTGAAGCCCCGGCCCCTGTGGACAGGGAAGCAGATCTTCTCCCTCATCATACCCGGCCACATCAACTGTATCCGCACCCACAGCACCCATCCCGACGATGAGGATAGTGGCCCTTACAAGCACATCTCTCCTGGGGACACCAAGGTAGGGCCTGGCTTCTGGATGTGTGGGGAAGGGCTTTGGACATGGAAGCCACAGCAGGGGCTGTGAATGGTGCTCTCTGCAGGTGGTGGTGGAGAACGGGGAGCTGATCATGGGCATCCTGTGTAAGAAGTCTTTGGGCACATCAGCTGGCTCTCTGGTCCACATCTCTTACCTAGAGATGGGTCATGACATCACCCGCCTCTTCTACTCCAACATTCAGACTGTCATTAACAACTGGCTCCTCATTGAGGGTAAGCCTAGGAGCTCTACCAAGTCCTCTATAAATCCTGTCCGTCTCACTTCTTACTGCTCTTCTTCCATCCCTTTCTCTTCCCCCCCTTGGATTTGGTCCCTCCATCTACTCTGTTGGCTGTGATTCCATCCCATGTTTCTTGGGAGTCCAAAGAAGGTGTTGCTGATGCTTCTTTTTATTTCTAGGTCATACCATTGGCATTGGGGACTCCATTGCTGATTCTAAGACTTACCAAGACATTCAGAACACTATTAAGAAGGCCAAGCAGGATGTAATAGAGGTGAGAGGGAAGGCTGGGCAAAGACTGAGTAAGAGGCTCTCAGTGGCTTTGAACTGAGGAGTGAAGGGGACATTGGGATTAGAGAGACGGGGACCAGAAGAGGTTGACGTCTTCCTGAGAACTCAGCCTTCTCCTGTGCACCCAGGTCATCGAGAAGGCCCATAACAACGAGCTGGAGCCCACCCCGGGCAACACTCTGCGGCAGACCTTTGAGAACCAGGTGAACCGCATTCTCAACGATGCCCGAGACAAGACTGGCTCCTCTGCCCAGAAATCCCTGTCTGAATACAACAACTTTAAGTCAATGGTTGTGTCCGGGGCTAAAGGTTCCAAGATCAACATCTCCCAGGTGGGGAGCCTTGTCTTTCCAGAACTGGGGCCACACTGAAGGTGGGGAGGAGGAGGGAAGGGGTGTGCTGCTGGGGGAGTTGGGGGAAAAGTATGGGGAACTCTCATTCTCAAGGCAGAGGGAGTTGGATGCACCCCACCTTTTCTGTTCCCCAGGTCATTGCTGTCGTCGGGCAGCAGAACGTGGAGGGCAAGCGGATCCCGTTTGGGTTCAAGCACCGGACTCTGCCTCACTTCATCAAAGATGACTATGGGCCTGAGAGCCGTGGCTTTGTGGAGAACTCCTACCTGGCCGGCCTCACGCCCACCGAGTTCTTCTTCCATGCCATGGGGGGTCGTGAGGGGCTCATCGACACAGCTGTCAAGACTGCTGAGACTGGTGAGGACTTCGGATCCAGGACCCTTCCACGGGCTGGTCCCAGAGAGGACCGCAGGCAGAGAAGCCCCTGGGGAGTTTGAGCGGGGTTCTCAGACTAAAGTCTTCTATCCCCAGAGAAGTAATTTTGACCTTTGTGGAAAGAATAGAGACTAAAGGTCAAGAGTTAGGCAAACACTCTTGTTCTGGTTGCCGTGCAGCATTCCATGACGCAGGGCTAGAGCCTCAGGGTCTCTGCTCCTGACCTATCACATGGACGGTGTTTCCTAAGGGTCTCTACTGGGCCCTGGGTCCATCTGGTGGTGGGCATGGCTTTCACTGAGAGGCCTTGGGGATGATAGGCTACTAGCTGGCTCTCCTGAGGACCAGAGTGGCCAGCAGGTCTTCTCCTGAGATAGGGAGGCTCCTCTTCTTGCTCTGGGTCCCTCAGTTGATTCCCTCCCCCCTCAGGGTACATCCAGCGGCGGCTGATCAAATCCATGGAGTCGGTGATGGTGAAGTATGATGCCACCGTGCGGAACTCCATCAATCAGGTGGTACAGCTGCGCTATGGCGAAGACGGCCTGGCGGGCGAGAGCGTTGAGTTCCAGAACCTGGCTACCCTCAAGCCTTCCAACAAGGCTTTCGAGAAGAAGTGAGGAGGCGGCAGGCGGGTGGTTCTTGCCCCTTGCTCAGGGCCAGAGTTGTAGGGGTTCTCCTCCCCCCACACGGTGAGATCACCTGGACCGTGTCTTGCAGTGGACCTTATACCGCCCCTTCCCCACCCATCTGGCAGCAGCTGCAAGATGGGAGAGGACGGATGGAGACCAGAGTTGAGACCCGTCCCCACTTTGTACAGAGGGGTGGGCATAAGCTCAAGTCCCATTGGACATCCTTGGGTCTGGATCTTGTGTTTCCCCGCCCAGGATTCTTCACAGCCCTATTCCTGTGGGCTGCAGACCTCAGGAGCCTCACACTGTTCCTTGATCAGGGCCCTCCTGCCCCTTGACTCCACCCCTGTCACCTGCAGGTTCCGCTTTGATTATACCAATGAGAGGGCCCTGCGGCGCACCCTGCAGGAGGACGTGGTGAAGGACGTGCTGAGCAACGCACACATTCAGAACGAGCTGGAGCGAGAATTTGAGCGGATGCGTGAGGACCGGGAGGTGCTCAGGGTCATCTTCCCAACTGGTGACAGCAAGGTGCGTGTGGGCGGGAAGGGCTGGGCTGGAGAAGTGCTGGCCCTGCATGGCTGTCCCTGACTTGGGGTCCTGCCTCCTTCCCTCCTGCCTCAGGTTGTCCTCCCCTGTAACCTGCTGCGCATGATCTGGAACGCTCAGAAGATCTTCCACATCAACCCTCGCCTCCCCTCTGACCTGCACCCCATCAAGGTGGTAGAGGGTGAGTACCTGCCTCAGGACCACCAGGCCAGGCAGGCTCTGCTGGCAGCGTCCTGGTCTACAACCTCTTCATCCCTCGTTTGGCCCTTAGGTGTCAAGGAGCTGAGCAAGAAGCTGGTGATTGTGAATGGGGACGACCCACTGAGCCGGCAGGCCCAGGAGAACGCCACCCTGCTCTTCAACATCCACCTGCGGTCCACGCTGTGCTCCCGCCGCATGGCTGAGGAGTTTCGGCTCAGCGGAGAGGCCTTCGACTGGCTGCTCGGAGAGATCGAGTCCAAGTTCAACCAAGCCATTGTGAGTGTTGTACTCCTCACCCCAGCCTTGGTTCTGTCCTCTGATCCTTTGATTTCTCTGGGCTCTGAGAACAGCCCACCTCTGCCCATAATTGCATAATAATAGATCTCATTCACTGAGACACTGCTGTGAACCAAGTCCTGTGTTGGAGGCTTTATACCTTTATTCCTTAGCAGTCTTAAGAAGACCCTAGTAGGAGAGGGGCTGTTAGTCCCATGTTGCAGAGACAAAAAGTGAACCTTGAAGAGGCCAACACATGAAAAGATGCTCAATATCAGTAGCCGTCAGGGAAATGTAGTTCAAAACCACGATGAGATACCACTTCATGCTCCCTAGGGTGACTAAAAGAAAAAATAAACAAGCGTTGGCGAGGATATAGAGAAATTGGAGCACTCATACACTGCTGGTGGGAATGTTGCAACTGCTTTGGAAAACAGTCTGGCAGTTTCTCAAAAGTTTAAACATAGAGTTACCATATGACCCAGCAATTTCACTCCTAGGAATATGTCCAAGAGAATAGGAAGCACACGTCCCCACAAAAACCCATACAGAGATGTTCGGAGCAGTATTATTCATAATAGCCAAGCAGTGGAAACAACCGAAATGGTCATCCGTTGATGAAGGATGAACAAGATAAGGGAATATTATGCTGTGGTAGAAAGTAATGAGCTGTCAAGGCACAAAAAATGACAGTGATCAACTTTAAATAGTATTACTAAGTAAAGAAGCCAGTCTGAAAGGGCTACATACTATATGATTCCAATTAAAAGATTAAATTTTGGGGACTTCCGTGGAGGTCCAGTGGTTAAGACTTTGCACTTCCACTGCAGGGGGTGTGGGTTTGATCCCTGGTCAGGGAGCTAAGATCCTACATGCCTTGTGGCCAAAAATCCAAAATGTAAAATAAAAGCAATATTGTAACAAATTCAATAAAGACTTTAAAAATCGTCCATGTCAAAAAAAAACTTTAAAAAGAAAGATTAAATTTTATGGTATGTGATTATATCTCAATTAAAATAATGCATTGGGGAGCTTCCCACTTAGAAGACTATTATCAAATGAATATTTACCCTGTAACTTTAGCACCCAGTACTTTTGGAAATGTGGGGTTTAGATGACATAGCCCCTATCCCTGGGTGTGCAGCGCGGCGGGGGCTAAATGGCGGGTGTAAATTGAAATGCCGTCTGAGGAAAGGGATGATCAAATAAGACCCTGATTTATTTAAGTCTCTGCCTTTTCCAGACACCTCTGCCCAGCCCTGACAGTGTCTCACTCTCATTCACCAGTGGGGAGGGATTTGCTCTCTGAGGCTAGCTCTTCTTACTCCCCAGGCCCATCCTGGGGAAATGGTGGGAGCTCTGGCTGCACAGTCCCTTGGAGAACCTGCCACCCAGATGACCCTGAACACCTTCCACTATGCTGGTGTGTCCGCCAAGAATGTGACGCTGGGTGTGCCCCGACTTAAGGAGCTCATCAACATTTCCAAGAAGCCAAAGACCCCCTCACTTACTGTCTTCCTGCTGGGCCAGTCTGCTCGAGATGCTGAGAGAGCCAAGGTGCGGCTTAGGGTAACGGGCTACCTGGCAGGAGTAGGAGGGGACTCCTTCCTTAAGTAAAGGGTTTGGCAGCCCCTCTGCAGGTGGGTTTGAAGAGGCCTTTGGAGCCACCCAAATGCCTGTCACGAATCCCTTTTTTTCCCCAGGATATTCTGTGCCGCCTGGAACATACAACGTTGAGGAAGGTGACTGCCAACACGGCCATCTACTATGACCCCAACCCGCAGAGCACGGTGGTGGCAGAGGATCAGGAGTGGGTGAATGTCTACTACGAGATGCCTGACTTTGATGTGGCCCGAATCTCCCCCTGGCTTTTGCGGGTGGAGCTGGACCGGAAGCACATGACTGATCGGAAGCTGACCATGGAGCAGATTGCCGAAAAGATCAACGCTGGTGAGGCTGGGAGGTCCTGCCTGGGCTCCCCGCACTCCCTGTGCTGTCCCCGTGCTCTCGTCCCAGACAGGGCGCCCACACCCACCACCTTCCACTCACTGGCTCTGCTCCTCCAGGGCACCTCTTCTCCAGGTCCCCTCTGCACTGCTTTTTCCTTCTCATCGTTTCCCCTCCCTCTTTCTAGAAGGGTTCTGTGGGAAGGAGGGGAAAGCCAGAAGAGAGCCCATATGGGGAGAGCTGTGGATGAGCCGTGAGCAGAAGCAGTCCTGCAGCTGCAGTTGTTCTCATTTTCCCAGGTTTCGGTGATGACTTGAATTGCATCTTTAACGATGATAATGCAGAGAAGCTGGTGCTTCGTATCCGCATCATGAACAGTGATGAAAACAAGATGCAAGAGGTAAACGGGACCCAAGCAGAAATTTATACGTCAGACATAGAAAACCGTTAAATCTGGTTCCTGACCAAAAACATTAAAATGAAAGCAGCGTTGAGTGCCAGTCACACCACCTAAAGTAGAGATGGGGGGAGGGTGGGTAGCAATGATCTGCAAAACTTTTAGCAGCAAAAGATCTTTGAAATGTGAAGTAGCAGCCATATAGATAAAACAGACGGTGCTGGGAATTCCCTGGCCGTCCACTGGTTAGGACTCCGCGCTTTCACTGCCTAGGGCGCAGGTTCAATCCCCGGTCGCGGAACTAAGATCCAGCAAGCTGCGGGGTGCGGCCAAAAAAAAAAAGCCCCAAAACAGACGGTGTTGATTTGGGGGTGTCCCATAGCCCGGTCACTTGTCTCTCTCCTCCCTGCGGCTCCTGTGTGAGGGCAGGTCGGACAGTAGGAATTGCTGTGTCCTAGGGAAAGTGGTGTGACAGCGGGTGAAACAAGACCCAGGAAAATGTTTGATCAGTGACTTCACTCCTGGGCACGGCTCCTAAAAAATTGTTCAGGGCTTCCCTGGTGGCGCAGTGGTTGAGAATCTGCCTGCCAATGCAGGGGACACGGGTTCGAGCCCTGGTCTGGGAAGATCCCACATGCCGCGGAGCAAATGGGCCCGTGAGCCACAACTACTGAGCCTGCGCGTCTGGAGCCTGTGCTCTGCAACAAGAGGCCGCGACAGCGAGAGGCCCGCGCACCGCGATGAAGAGTGGCCCCCGCTTGCCGCAACTGGAGAAAGCCCTAGCACAGAAACGAAGACCCAACACACCCAAAAATAAATAACAAATTAATTAATTAATTTAAAAAAAAATTGCAAGGGCATTCATTAAAAAAAAAAAAAAAAAAAAAAAAAAAAAAAAATTGTTCAGCAGATGTGGATACCTTAATAATAAAAACTCAGAACTTACTATTGAACTGGAGGAGAGTAGATAAGAATGTGTGGATACACGTCCATTAGAGATCACACGTCAAGGCGTTAGTGGGCGGGCGAATGCTCGGTGAGTGCCAGGACGAGAGCAGAGGTGCTGTGCGCTTTGTTACAGCCCTTGGAGCACGCACACAGAGTGGGAATCGTGTTAAGGTGGTGGAGTGTGGCTGCCTTTTCTGAGGTTTTTTTAAATACCGTCGTAAAAACACGATAGAAAGTAACCTCACTGGAACTGAAGAGGGCAGGTCTGGGCCACACCTGGCTCTCCAGGTCAGGCTGTGGTTTGGGGTGAGGGCGGGGAGAGACCGGAGGATCCTAGGAGGGCTGACTCGCTCTTGTTGCAGGAAGAAGAGGTGGTGGACAAGATGGATGACGACGTCTTCCTGCGCTGCATCGAGTCCAACATGCTGACAGATATGACCCTGCAGGGCATCGAGCAGATCAGCAAGGTCAGCCGTTCCCTCCCTGCAGCCCGTCCACCCCCGCTTCCCTCCCTCCCCACCCCCACCCGCCCAGCCTGAGCTCGCTCTGTCCCCCTGCAGGTGTACATGCACTTGCCGCAGACAGACAACAAGAAGAAGATCATCATCACAGAGGACGGGGAGTTCAAGGCCTTGCAGGAGTGGATCCTGGAGACGGATGGCGTGAGCCTCATGCGGGTGCTGAGCGAGAAGGACGTGGACCCTGTGCGCACCACGTCCAACGACATCGTGGAGATCTTCACAGTGAGCCCCTCAGAGCCTTCTTCCCAGAGCTCAGCCTTCTTACCGGGTCCCTCTGGCTCAAGGCCTCCTCCCTAGGTCTCGGGCAGTGGTTGCGGTCCGTGCTCTCCCCTCAGGAGAGGGGTTGGTCAGGTGGTTTTATGCCTGAATCCACTTTTGCGTCTGGGCTTCACTGACTCCTGACTGTCCCTCTGTGGATCTGGGTGGTGGCGGCAGCGGGAGGAGAGCAGTTACTCGGTCTTGACCCTTCCCCCACCCCCCCCAATCCCCATGCCAGGTGCTGGGCATAGAAGCCGTGCGGAAGGCCCTGGAGCGGGAGCTATACCACGTCATCTCCTTCGATGGCTCCTACGTCAACTATCGGCACTTGGCCCTCCTGTGTGATACCATGACCTGTCGTGGCCACCTGATGGCCATCACCCGACACGGAGTCAACCGCCAGGATACCGGACCTCTCATGAAGTGCTCCTTTGAGGAGACGGTAATGGCAGGAGTTCTGTGCAGGTGGAAGGAGAGAGAGCAGGGAGGAGGGACTGCTGTGGGAAGAGGGCATCCTGCACTGTGTGTGATGGGCCTCGGTGCGGTTCCATTGTTGGGTAGGTGGCTGTAACAATGGTGGGACATGGTGGGGCGGGGTCTGACGGCACGCCCCCTCTTCTGAGGTTTAGGTGGATGTGCTTATGGAAGCAGCTGCACATGGAGAGAGCGACCCCATGAAGGGGGTGTCTGAGAACATCATGCTGGGCCAGCTGGCTCCAGCCGGCACTGGCTGTTTTGACCTCCTGCTCGACGCAGAGAAGTGCAAGTATGGCATGGAGATCCCCACCAACATCCCTGGCTTGGGAGCTGCCGGACGTGAGTACAAGGGGCTACGAGGAGGAGGTGGGGCGGTGGGGAGGATGCGTGTGGGCGCGGCCGCCAGTCGCGGTGCTGTTCTTTGTGGGTCACTGCGTGCCTCTCTGCAGCCACCGGCATGTTCTTCGGCTCGGCCCCCAGTCCCATGGGAGGAATTTCTCCAGCCATGACACCCTGGAACCAGGGCGCAACCCCAGCCTACGGCGCCTGGTCCCCCAGTGTTGGTGAGTGGCCAGCCGGGAAGACAGCCCTCTGGGTGATTCAGAGGGCGGTGGGCTGGCCTCATGAGGCGTCCCCATGTGGAGACGCTGGGGGCTCTGGGAGTGTGTTGGGCTCCAGCTCTGGTTTTAACTAACGTTTCTCTCACTTCGCAGGGAGCGGGATGACCCCGGGGGCAGCCGGCTTCTCTCCCAGTGCTGCTTCAGATGCCAGTGGCTTCAGCCCTGGTTACTCCCCGGCCTGGTCTCCCACGCCGGGTTCCCCGGGCTCCCCTGGCCCCTCAAGCCCGTATATCCCCTCACCAGGTGAGTTGTCCTTGTCTGTCAAGGCCAAGTTCATTTCCTCCTTGATCTTCCTTCTGGGTGAGTCTCTCCATCACTTAATGCCTTTCTGCTTCTCTCCCACAGGGGGTGCCATGTCTCCCAGCTACTCCCCAACGTCGCCTGCCTACGAGCCCCGCTCCCCTGGGGGCTACACGCCCCAGAGTCCCTCTTACTCCCCCACTTCACCCTCCTACTCCCCTACGTCTCCATCCTATTCTCCAACCAGCCCCAACTACAGCCCCACGTCACCCAGCTACTCCCCGACCTCGCCCAGCTACTCCCCGACCTCGCCCAGCTACTCCCCGACCTCGCCCAGCTACTCCCCGACCTCGCCCAGCTACTCCCCGACCTCGCCCAGCTACTCGCCCACTTCCCCAAGCTACTCGCCCACATCACCTAGCTACTCGCCCACCTCTCCCAGCTACTCGCCCACCTCACCCAGTTACTCGCCAACTTCACCCAGCTACTCGCCCACCTCACCCAGCTACTCGCCGACATCTCCAAGCTATTCGCCGACATCACCAAGCTACTCACCAACTTCCCCAAGTTACTCACCCACCAGCCCTAACTATTCTCCAACCAGTCCCAATTACACCCCGACGTCACCCAGCTATAGCCCAACATCCCCCAGCTACTCACCGACTAGTCCCAACTACACACCAACGAGCCCCAACTACAGCCCAACCTCTCCAAGCTACTCTCCGACTTCACCCAGCTACTCCCCGACCTCACCAAGCTACTCCCCTTCGAGCCCACGATACACACCACAGTCTCCCACCTATACCCCGAGCTCACCCAGCTACAGCCCCAGCTCGCCCAGCTACAGCCCAACTTCGCCAAAGTACACCCCAACCAGTCCTTCCTACAGCCCCAGCTCACCGGAGTACACCCCGACCTCTCCCAAGTACTCACCTACCAGCCCGAAATATTCGCCCACTTCCCCCAAGTACTCTCCTACCAGCCCCACCTACTCGCCCACCACTCCAAAATACTCACCGACATCTCCTACTTACTCACCAACCTCTCCGGTCTACACCCCAACCTCCCCCAAGTATTCACCCACTAGCCCCACCTACTCACCCACCTCCCCCAAGTACTCGCCCACCAGCCCCACCTACTCGCCCACTTCTCCCAAAGGCTCGACCTACTCGCCCACCTCCCCTGGCTACTCACCCACCAGCCCCACCTATAGCCTCACCAGCCCAGCCATCAGTCCCGATGACAGTGATGAGGAGAACTGAGGGTGAGCACTGCGCAGTGGCACCCGGCTAGGTGAAGGGCGGCTTCAGTGTGTTCCGCAGTCCTCCCCTCCCCTGTGGGGTGCAGGCCCCGGTCCAGCTCCCTTGTACATAGCTCCTTGTGACAAAGTTCCCTGTTGAGGTTCTGGTCCCATTTCTGCCGGGGCTTTTGTCTTGTTCTCCACTTGTGCCGTCTCAGAACCCACTCGCCTGCAGTGGTGTTCTCCTTCTTGCCCTACCTACCTGAGGCCTGTCCCCAGATCCAGGATCCTCCTTGCCTATGGCTTGATTCGGGGGGTAAAGGGTATTTTAACTTTTTTGGGGTAATTCCTGCTCTGGGTCGTTACATCTGATCCTCTGGAAGAACAAAGCGAAAGCTGCCTTTTGTTTGTTACTTTTTGAAGTTGAAATAAAGTTTACTAATTTTGACCAGAAGTGTGGCTGTTGAGTGCTTTATTAGGAGGCAAGAATATCCAGGCCCCTACTCCCTGCCTGGGCTGCTCTTCCATTTATCATGTTTTAGCTGATCCCTGCTAATGGGGCAGGGGCAGGAAAATGAGCACAGACAGTACATTCACCAAACAAACACCTACTTTGTGCCAGGCTTTGCTCTGTCCCGGCTTTGTGGTTGAACAGATAGAGGCCTTGTCCTGCATTAAAGCAATATTGACATAACATCTTTTTAACCGATTTTACTGATTATCATAATATGTAATTTAGAAAAGTACAGAAAGGTGCAGTACAGAAGCAGAAAAATTATTGCCCTTAACACCACCACCAGGAGGCATGTTTTCTTTGGGTATTTTTCCTACCTGTTTCTCAAGTCACTTCTAATCAGTCTTTGTTTTGGCCTCAAACCAACAATGAGAAGATTATGGTTACTAGGATATGTATTAAAGCTGAAGTTAAAGAACTTGGTGATAATTTGCTATTTTCAGTTGGCCATTTCATATTTTGTTTCATTAGTTCCTTTTTTTTATTTTGGCCATGTGGCTTGCAGGATCTCAGTTCCCTGACCAAGGATTGAACCCAGGCCCATGGCAGTGAAAGCCCAGAATCCTAACCACTAGGCCACCAGGGAACTCCCTGAAATATTTCAAAGGATAGTTTAGAAAGTAACATGGGGACTTCCCTGGTCATCCAGTGGGTAGGACTCTGTTGCTCCCAATGCAGCGGGCCCAGGTTCAATCCCTGGTCAGGGAATTAGATCCTACATGCATGCTGTGCAACTAAGAGTTCGCATGCTGCAACTAAGAAGCCTGCATGCCACAACTAAGAAGTCCGCATGCTGCAACTAGAAGATCCCACATGGGGCTTCCCTGGTGGCGCAGTGGTTGAGAATCTGCCTGCCAATGCAGGGGACACGGGGTCGAGCCCTGGTCTGGGAAGATCCCACATGCCGCGGAGCAACTAGGCCCGTGAGCCACAACTGCTGAGCCTGCGCATCTGGAGCCCGTGCTCCGCAACAAGAGAGGCCGCAATAGTGAGAGGCCCGCGCACCACGATGAAGAGTGGCCCCCACTTGCTGCAACTAGAGAAAGCCCTCGCACAGAAACGAAGACCCAACACAGCCATAAATAAATTAAAAAAAAAAAAAAAAAGATCCCGCATGCCATGTGCTGCAACTAAGACCCAGCACGGCCAAAATAAATAAATAAAAATAAATATTGAAAAAAAGAAGAAACATGGCCAAGATCTATTAACTTATCACTAAGATTATAGGCGGTAGATACCATTTTGCAGTATTTAATCCAGATCTTAAATTGTTTTGAAAGAGATGACTTGTTTTTATAAAAGGGTATTATAAAAGATCCAAGCACGGTAGAAAAAAGAATAACATCTTCCCAATCCCCTGAATTACTGTTGGCAATTGGCGAACATAATTCCAGACAGCTCTTTCACCGTATAGAATGATAGAAAGTTAGATAGAAAGAAATGGCTTTTTTCCTTGTGATGAGAACTCAGGATTTACTTTTTTTTTTTTTAAGGTTTTTTTTTTAAGATTTCTTTTTTTTTTAGTATTTATTTATTAGGTTGCATTGGGTCTTAGTTGCAGCAGGCGGGCTCCTTAGTTGTGGTATGTGAACTCTTAGTTGCGGCATGCACGTGGGATCTAGTTCCCCGACCAGAGATCGAACTCGGGCCCCCTGCATAGGGAGTGCTGAGTCTTAACCACTGCGCCACCAGGGAAGTCCCAGGATTTACTTTTTCAACAACTTTCCAATATACCATACAGCAGTGTTAACTATAGTCATCATGTTGTACATGACATCCCCAGTACTTATTTATCTAACAACTGAAAGTTTGTACCTTTTGACCACCTTCATCTAATTCCTCCACCCCATGCCCCACCCCCATAACCACAAATCTGATTTCCTTTTGTATGAGTTTAGTTTGTGTTCTATTTGTTTGTTTTAGATTCCACATGTGAGATTATATAATTTTTTGGGGGGTTTTTTTTGTCTGCACCATGCAGCATGAGGGATCCTAGTTCCCTGACCAGGGGGTCGAAACTGAGCCCCCCACAGTAGAAGTCCCAACGATTGGACGCCCAGGGAAGTCCCTGTATAATGTTTCTTTTTTCTCTGTTTGACTTATATCATTTAGCATAATGGCCTCAAGGTCCATCCATCTTGTCACAAATGGCAGTTAGGGAAGTGAAATCTGCCAGGGTGAGGCAAGCACAGTGCTCGCCACAAGCGCAAAATTTAAGGGGCAACAAAAAAAACACATAATCAAGATAAATAATATTTTAATGCAATATTTAAAACATCAAAATTAATGTAAAAGTCCATGATGAATGAAATAGTAACAGTTTAAATTTAAAAAGGATCCAGATGAATGATTTCCCCCCGTTTGCCTCTGGCCCCGATGTGACTTGGCATAGCCCTGGTCTTTGCAGGTGTAGTTCTGTGGTCTCACTTCTCTTTCGAGGACTCACAAAGCCTTGTTTGCTTGTGCGTTTTACAGCTTTAGATTGTGAGCTGCTCTTTTTCCTTGGAACTTTATCTGTGGGAGAACTTTGAGTCCTTGATCGAAGTGGCATACCTATAGAGAGAACGTGTATTTGCTTTCTCCTGGCGCGTGGCTGCACTAGCAACCTGGGAACCCTTTGCATTTTCTAAAAATTAATTAATTAATTTGGCTGCGTTGGGCCTTTGTTGCTGCGTGCGGGCTTTCTCTAGTTGCGGCGAGCGGGGGCTACTCTTTGTCGCAGTGCGCAGGCTTCTCATCGCGGTGGCTTCTCTTGTTGCAGAGCACGGGCTCTAGGCACGCGGGCTTCAGTAGTTGCAGCACGCAGGCTTTAGAGTGCAGGCTCAGTAGTTGTGGCGCACGGGCTTAGTTGCTCCGCAGCATATGGGATCTTCCTCGACCAGGGCTCGAACCCGTGTCACCTGAATTGGCAGGCGGATTCTTAACCACTGGGCCACCAGGGAAGTCCCCAGTTATGTACTCTTATCAATGTATTTAAATGGCTCATCTGTCGTCTTCTTACCACTGCTTCTCCGCTGTCATCTTTTTTATTCATCTGTCAGGAATGTTTTTCAGAAAAGGCTCATAATTGCCTCATTATAGTCCCTTAATCTTTTACTCTGAGACTATCTTCCTGTAGCCTTCAAAATTGAAGCACATCTTGGCTGGATATTTCTTTCCCTCACAATTTTGTGGACATTGCTTGATTTTTGTATTGGTTAGGTTCTCCAGAGAAACAGAACCAGTAGAATGAATAAATATATATAAATAAATAAATATATATATATATATAAATTCATAAATAGGTAAATTCATATATATATATATATATATATATACTATGAGGAATTGACTCAAGGCTCAAGAATTATGGAAGCTGAGAATTCCCATGATCTGCCATCTGCAAGCTGGAGACCCAAGAAAACCAGTGGTGTAATTCAGCCCAAGTTTGAAGGCCTGAAAAGGTTAGATGAGATGTCACGGCTCAACCAAGTGAGGCTGGAAAGAAAAGGGGTGAATTTCTCCTTCCTCCATCTTTTGTTCTATTCAGACCTTTGATGGATTGGATGATGCCATCTGCTTTACTGAGTCTACCAATTCAAATGCTAATCTCATCAAGGACACCTTTACAGACACACTCAGAAATAATATTTAATCTGGGCACCCTGTGACCCGTCAAGTTGACACATAAATTTAACCATGACCAGTCCACCCCTTTTCAATTTGTACCCATATGCACCTCTTTAAACCGTACTTAATCTCCAAATAAAGACAATAACAAGATCATAATTCCATGATACAACTGTCATGTGTACAACTGAAAATACACTAACCCCTTCCCCAGAAGAAGAGGTGAAGTCCTTGAGTAGTGTTTACTCTTCTTGATACGCCATAACTTAAATACTATGATGTAAAATTAACAATACTTAAATACTATGATATAAAGTCAGTACATCTTATGTTACATGATAAGGGAATAAGAGAGGAAAGAAAACAAAGAGAGATACACATACACAAACATATTCATAAAACAATGAGGAAATATTCATAACAGGTATAGTCCTCATTTCTGTAACTAGCCATGGTATTTACAACTACCTTCTACTACCCATTCTGTATTCCCTTTGCCTTCAGCAAGCAACTCAGCTGGTCATGGTTCTTTACTTGGTGGGGTGACCCAAACCTTCATTCTTGAAGGGGCTAAACCATTACTAATCCTTCCTCAATTGGATTGTTGTCATTTTCCATTGACTTTAATTACAAGATATGTTAATACTAAGAGATGCCCACACATATTCTTCCTTACCTCCATTGTGGATAGTAGTCCAATTTCCGCTTGGCAGTCTGGATCAATCACCCCAGCTAGCCAACACCATAACTCCCTTCTTTGCCCATTGAGTGAGAGGCATGAGATGCCCAAAGTGGCTGGGTGGCTGTCTTAACTTCCAGTTCAATGAAATCATTGTTGAGTCTCCTGGTGGAAGCATCCTTCCCTCTGGAACTAAGACCTCTAGGTCAGCAGAGCATAAAGTCATAGGAACAGGAAGCAAAAATTTTGCTGGTGAGTCATTAGGGGTAATAGTGAGTGGTGCCACTCCCTTGATTCCTGGACCCATGAATCCTGGCTATCAGAGAATCAGCACCATATATCAAAGGCTGATCCAGAGCACAGACAGCCTCCTAAAGAACCTTGCCCCAGCCCTGCAAGGTATTGCCACCTAGCTAGCACTGTAACTGAGCCTTCAGAAGGCCATTACATAGTTCTTTCAAGCCAGTTGCTTCAGGGTGGTGTGGAATATGGCAAGACCAGTAAACTCCATGAGCATGGTCCTGTAGCCACACTTCTTTGGCTGTGAAGTGAGTTCTTTGATCAGAAGCAATGTGGTATGGGGCTTCCCTGGTGGCGCAGTGGTTGAGAATCTGCCTGCCAATGCAGGGGACACGGGTTCAAGCCCTGGTCTGGGAAGATTCCACATGCCGCGGAGCAACTGGGCCCGTGAGCCACAACTGCTGAGCCTGTGCGTCTGGAGCCTGTGCCCCGCAACGGGAGGGGCCTCGATAGTGAGAGGCCCGCGCACCGCGATGAAGAGTGGCCCCCGCTCACCGCAACTAGAGAAAGCCCTCGCACGAAACGAAGACCCAACACGGCTAAAAATAAATAAATAAATAAATAAATAAATAGAGTAGCTATAAAAAAAATTAAAAAAAAAAGAAGCAATGTGGTATGGACTACCATGACATGTGGATAAGTCCAGGGATGGTAGTTTTGGCAGAAGCATTGCATGCAACATTGCATTTTGCCAAACATATCCAGAGGGTCTATTCCAGTAAGAGTAAAACACTGCCCCGCCCATGGTGGAAGCCATCCAGTGTCATCAACCTGACAGCATCTCTCTGTCACGGACACTTCAGGCACCATTGGATCTGCTGGATCCTGTGACCCGAAGGGCAGAGCAGCCTACACAGCAGCCTGGACCTATCACACAGCCTTCTCTTGTTCTGGACCCCACTGAAAACTGCTTTTTGGGTCACTCAGTAAATGGGCCAAAGTAACGTACCCAAATGAGGACTATATTGCCTCTAGAAGCCAAAGAAGCCCTCTAGGCATTGTGCCTCTTTCTTTGGATGTGGGAGGGACCAGATACAACGACTTATCCTTCACCTTACAAGAGATATCTCAACATACTCCACACCCCCTGGACCCCCAGAAGGCCCCTGAATTTTAGTTGGATTTATTCCCCACCCTACAACACACAAATGTCTTACCAATAAGTCTAGAGGAGCTGCTACTTCTCACTCACTAGGTCCATAATGTCACTAGGTCATAATGTCATCACTGGTATAGACCAGGGTGATAGCTTGTGGAAGGGAAAGGTGATCAAGATTCCTGCAAACTAAATTATGACATTGGGCTGGAGAGTTGATACATCCCGGAGGTAGGATAGTGAAGGTGTATTGCTGAGCTGAAAGCAAACTGCCTCTGGTGAGTCTTACGGACAGAGATAGAGAGAAAGGCGTTTGCTAGGTCAATAGCTTCATACCAGGTACCAGTGGATGTGTTAACTTACTTAAGCAATGAAATCGCATCTGGTCCAGCAGCTGCAAGAGGCATCATCACCTGATGGTGGAATAGAATAGAGGCCCAGATACTGACCCATGCATATGTGGAATTATGATGTGTTACAGCAATGGAATGGCAGATCAGTGGGGAGAGGAGGAGCTATTCAATTAATGAGGGAAAAAAAGATAAAAGTGGATTCCTATCTCATTCTCAGAAACCAATCCCTGATGAATTAAGTGTTGAAAGAAAAAATTTAAACAGGTAGTAAAAATAGATTAACATTTTTTCTGAGGTTGGACTAACGAAATTTTTGTTAAATAAGGAACCCCCCCCAAAAAAAGTACTAATGCTAAAAAAATTGATACATTTGAAAAAATTAAAATTACAAACAGCTATTCATCAAAAGACATCATGAATTGGATGAAGGCAGTCAAAAGGTACAAACTTCCAGTTATAAGATAAACAAGGGGAATTCCCTGGCTGTCCAGTGGTTGGGACTCAGGGCTTTCACTTCCGTGGCCCGGGTTCAATCCCTGGTCGGGGAGCTAGCCTCCTGAAAGCCTCACAGTGAGGCAAAAAACACACAAACAAACAAACAAACAAAACATGTTCATAGAAGCAGTGCTTATAATAGCAAAAACATGGAAACAACTCAAGTGTCTGAATTCTCATCACGAGGAAAAATAAGTTTTTTTCTGTTTCTTTAATTTTGTATCTATATGAGGTGATGTTCACCAGACTTTTTTTGATCATCATTTCATGATGTATGTACATCAAATCATTTTGTTGTACACCTTAAACTTGCACAGTGCTGGATGTCAATTATATCTCAATAAAACTGGACGAAAAAAAGACACATCATGAATAAAGTAAAAAGAAGTAAGTTGCAAAACTGGGAAAAGAGGTTTGTAACACATACGACTGACAGAGAATATATATTTTAAAAAATCTTCTAAAGATGAATAAGGAAAGAATAAACCACCAAGAGAAAAATGGGCAAAATACATGAACAGGGATTTGGGAGTCAAACAACAAACAACGAAGAGATGTTCAACTTTCTTTGTAACTAGGGAAATTCAAATCAAAATGATAGTTAACTACTACTTTACACTCAATTGACGGGCAGAAATTTAAAGGTCTGATAATACCAAGTGTTGAGAGGATATGGATCCATAGTATTCACATTGCTCAAGGGAGGGATTATACATCTGTGCAAATTGTTTGGAAAACAGTTCGATGTTATTTTGCAAAGTTGGACATAACGTTCCCCAGGACCTCTATTCCAATCCTAGCTCTGTGCTCAGAGAAACTTTCCCTTGGGCCCCAGGAGGCACGTAGAATCATGTTCATAGAAGCAGTGTTTCTAATAGCAAAAACATGGAAACAACTCAAATGTCTAGAGGCAGGAGAATGAATATATCAATTGTGACATTCACAAAAGAGAAGTAGTTTGAATGCTAACATCATAGATAAATCTTAGCAATCTAATGTTAAATGAAGAATGTAATCTCAAAAGGTTACATGATATTTTTTTTCTTGGCTTTTTTTAAAAATTTATTTTTGGCTGCATTGGGTCTTCGTTGCTGTGCGCAGGCTTTCTCTAGTTGCAGCAAGCGGGGGCTACTCTTCGTTGCGGGGCGCGGGCTTCTTATTGCAGTGGCTTCTCTTGTTGCGGAGCACAGGCTCTAGGCGCGCGGGCTTCAGTAGTTGTGGCACACAGGCTCAGTAGTTGTGGCTTGTGGGCTCTAGAACGCAGGTTCAGTAGTTGTGGCACATGGGTTTACTTGCTCCGCGGCATGTGAGATCTTCCCTGACCAGGGCTTGAACCTGTGTCCCCTGCATTGGCAGGCAGATTCTCAACCACTGCGCCACCAGGGAAGCCCCAGAACATCAATTTTGAAAACCACACATGGATGAAGATTATCTTTGTGGACGTCCAGGAATCCAGTGGAGAATTTCTAGCACACCGTTGGAGCAAAACATCCAAGAATAGATGCACTTAAGAGGATAAGAAGGACAGTTTCACTTTACCTCCGTCACCCCTTCCCCAAGGCAGCACAGCTCAATGCCAAGAGACACTGCCCCTCATTGGCCTGTGATTTCTCACAGAGGGGAAGGGGAGAGCATGGCTTTCTCAGCCTTGTGGGACACTGACAAAAAGCCAGCTACTTTCTCACCCCTCCCAGAATACCGAGGTGATCTGTGTGACTGAGAAGTTGGGAGACACTGGGAGTATTGCAACCAGGGCTCAGAACTCATCATAGGGCCAGGATCTACTAAACACTTTGAGGATTCCATCAGGAAGCCTGCCCAGAGCTGCTTGGGACAGGTGTATGAAAAGATGCTCAATATTTCTGATCATCAGGGAAATCAAATCAAAACCACAACGAGACATCACTTCACACCAGTTAGGATGGCTATTATCAAAAACATAAAAGGTAAAAAGGGTTGGTGGGACTTCCCTGGTAGCACAGTGGTTAAGAATCCGCCTGCCAATGCAGGGGACACGGGTTCGAGCCCTGGTCCGGGAAGATCCCACATGCCGCGGAGCAACTAAGCCCGTGCGCCACAACTACTGAGCCTGCGTGCTACAACTACTGAAGCCCACGCACCTAGAGTCCGTGCTCTGCAACAAGAGAAGCCACTGCAGTAAGAAAACCACACGCCACAACGAAAAGTAGCACCCGCCAGCCGCAACTAGAGAAAGCCCGCGCGCAGCAATGAAGACCCAACGCAGCCAAAAATAAATAAATTAATTAATTAATTTTAAAAAAAAATTCAAGGATGTGGAGAAAGGGAAACACTTGTGCACTGTTGGTAGGGATTTAAATTGGTGCAGCCACTATGGAAAACAGTCTAGAAGTTCCTCAACAAATTAAAAATAGAACTACCTGGGACTTCCACTGTGGTCCAGTGGTTAAGATTCCACACTTCCACTGGAGGGGGCAGGGGTTCGATCCCTGGTTGGGGAACTAAGATCCGGCATGCTGTGTGGTGTAGAAAAAAAAAAAAAAAAAAAAATCTAAAAATAGAACTACTGTATGACCCAGCAATCTCACTTCTGGGTAAATATCCAAAGGAAATAAATCACTACCTGGAAGAGATCTGCATTCCTGTGTTCATTGCAGCATTATTTTCGATAGCCAAGATAGGGAAACAACCTAAGTGTCCATCAATGGATGAAGGGATAAAGAAAAGGTGATATATATATATATATAGTATATCATATATATGATAAGTGATATATATGACATATAATAAATAGGTCATATATATATGACTTATATAATATATATAAAATTCAGCCTTAAAAGAAGAAGACAATCCTGCCATTTGCAACAACATGGATGAACCTGGAGGACATTATGCTAAGTGAAATAAGCCAGACAGAGAAAGACATAAACTGCATGATCTCACTTACATGTGGAGTCTAAAAAAGTTGAACTCATAGGAACAGAGAGTAGAATGGTGGTTACCAGGAGCTGAGAGGTGGGGGAAATGGGGAGATGTTGATCAAAGGGTACAAACTTTCAGTTATAAGATGAATAAGTTCTGCAGATCTAATGTACAGCATGGTGACTAAAGTTAGTCGGAATTATTATATACTGAAATTTGCTAAGTGATCTCAAGTGTTCTCACCACACACATACAAAAATGGTAACTGTGAGGTGATGAATGTGTCAACTGGCTTGACTATGATGATGATTTCACAATGTATACATATAACGAATTATCACATTGTACACCTTAAATATATGCAATCGTGCTTCAGTAAAGCTGGGGTGGGGTCAGGGGAAGGAAGCAAGATTCAAGATAGTGGTCACCGTGTGTTTGGGCTACCAGTTGGGTGAGAATTACATAGGCAGACATAAGTTCTCTTCAGTGTTTTAGTTCTTCGTTTGGGTAGTGGGTTGATGCATTTTTTTTTAACATTTTGTAATTTTTTTTGAAGTTTATTATTTTTATTTTTATTTATTTATTTATTTATTTTTGGCCATGCAGCATGCAGGATCTTAGTTCCCCAACCAAGGATCAAACCTGTGCTGCAGTGGAAACACAGAGTTTTAACCACTGGACCGCCAGGGAAGCCCCAATGCATGTTTTCAAAATAAAAATTTTAAACAAAACAGGGTCATGTGTGGAACAACATTGACAATGTGCCATGAACCAGTTTTTATTTATTTATTTATTTTAATTTTTTTGGCTGTGCCGTGCAGCTTGTGGGATCTCTCTTCCCCAACCAGGGATTGAACCCAGGCCATGGCAGTGAAAGCCCAGAATCCTAACCACTAGACCACCAGGAAACTCCCCTTTCATGATTTAAAAAAAAAAAACAAACCCCACAAAAGTCTTATCAACCAGAATAAAAGGATACTTCCTTAACCTGATAAAGTGAATCTACCAAAAATATATAGGAAACATCATCCTTAATGGTGAAGCATTAAGAATGGTGAAACATTCTTTTTAAGATCTGGAATGAGAGAAATGTGACCTCTATCACCACTTTCATTCATCTTCATCCAAGAAAGGAAGTCTGATCATATTCCTTAATGACCCTTACTTTGGACTGAATAACAGAGAGAACATACAAGATTCACATAAACTTTAAATGCCTCAGCTGCTTCAAAATTCTAAAAAATGTTTTATTGGTGAACCACATGAAACACCATTGGAACTTGAGAAGCAGAGGGATAACTACTGGGAAAGCCATGCCCCTGCCAGCATGGCCCCTGACAGGTTGCCACACCTGCCACATCACACTGACAATTTCCACATCACTCACGGACTCTCCAAGGTTTGTCAATTCTGAATTACTATTATAAACTGACCAGGCTCTATTACCACACAGGATAATCATAAACCCAGTGAAATACCCTACATTTCCTATGTTTACAATTACATTCGAGAACATGCTGTGAAGCCACCAAAAATTTAATTTTGTTTATTTTGTCTCAAAATTTCCAAAATTGCAACACCATACATGAATCCTAGTTGTAAGCAGAAAAAGAGTGTCTTTCAGGGTTCCAAGTGCCAGCTACAGTTTTATTTATTTATTTATTTTTAATAAATTTATTTATTTTATTTTTGGCTGTGTTGGGTCTTCGTTGCTGTATGTGGGCTTTTCTCTAGTTGCGGCGCGCAGGCTTCTCATTGCAGTGGCCTCTCCTGTTGCGGAGCATGGGCTCTAGGTGCGAGGGCTTCAGTAGTTGTGGCACGTGGGCTCAGTAGTTGTGGCTCACGGGCCCTAGGGCGCAGGCTCAGCAGTTGTGGCGCACGGGCCTAGTTGCTCTGCGGCATGTGGGATCCTCCCAAACCAGGGCTTGAACCCGTGTCCCCTGCACTGGCAGGCGGACTCTCAACCACTGCGCCACCAGGGAAGCCCCCAGCTAGAGTTTTAAATTTTCATCTCTGCCATATCTGAGTCTGGTTTCGATGCTTGATTTGTCTCTTCAAACTGTTTTGACTTTTAGTATGCCTTGTAACTTGTTGTTGAAAGCCAGAGAAGCTGCACTGGGTAAAAGGAACTGTTATAAGTAGGCCTTCAGTGATGTGGCCTTGAGGTTTGCGGGAAGGGAAGCATTCTACAGCCCTATGAGGAGGTCTCAGTATTTTAGTGAGCCTGTGCCCCTGGGCTGTAAACTTCACAGGTGTTTCTCAGTTTTTTCTTCCCTTGAAGTGGGAGGAGATTGTTAGAGGGGGCTGGGGTTGGGTATTTCCCTCCTCCCAGGTGGGTTAGGCTGTGGTAAAATGTTTCTCTTGAGGGCAGGCCTTGTTAAGAGGAACAGAATGCACTGGGTGAATTTCAAAATGGCTACTTTTCCCCTCCTCCTGCCAGAAGCGGAAGAAGATTTTTTCTCTGATCTTCACTGTAAGAACCTGGTGGAACTCCTGGAGGTAAAACTCACAAAGAACAGACTACTCCCCCTACGACTGAGCCCCCTGGAGTTTTTAACTCTCAGGTTTGTCCACACTGAGCCTCCAGCAATTCAAATGCTCTTTTGATTTTCCTATCCTGAGAGGGTTCTAGTGGAGGATTCTATTCATGTGTTTCTGCTCTAGTAAGTTGTAATTCTTTGTATGTGCCTGTCTGTCTCTCCAATTTTGGGGGGAGGGGGGAAGCAGCGGTTTACCCTGTGACCCCAGTTCTCTAATGGATCTAAGAAAAGTTGTTGATTCAGTTTGTTCAGCTTTCTACTCCTTAGGATGGAGTGACAACTTCCAAGCTCCTTACATGCCAGACAGGAAACTGGAAGTGTCTCTCTCTCTCTTTTTAAATAACAGCTTTATTGAGATATAATTAGTATACCACAAAATTCACTCTTTTAGAGTGTAAAATTCAGTGGTTTATAGGATATTCACAATGTTGTGCAATGCTCACCACTAATTTCAGAACATTTTCATCACTCCAAAAAGAAACCCCATTAGCAATTGCTCCCCATTCCTTCCTCCGTCCACCCCTAGACAACCACTACTTTCTGTCTCTATAGATTTGCCTATTCTTGGTATTTCATATAAATTGAATCATATAATATGTGGTGATTGGCTTCTTCTCTGTAGCATAATGTTTTCAAGTTTCATCCATATTGTAACACATATTAGTATTTCATTCCTTTTTATGGTAGAATAATACTCCATTGTATGGCTATACCACATTTTATGTATCAATTCATCAGTCAATGGACATTTTAGTTGTTTTCACTTTGGGGCTATTATGAATAATGCCAGATTTTTGTGTACAGGTTTTTGTATGAACATGTTTTTGATTTTGTGGGATATATACCTGGGAGTGGAATTGTGGGATCACGTGGAATTCTGTCTTTAACATTTTGATGAACTATGCTTATTGGTCAAATTTTTTTTTAAATTATTTATTTATTTATTTATTTATGGCTATGTTGGGTCTTCGTTTCTGTGCGAGGGCTTTCTCTAGTTGTGGCAAGCGGGGGCCACTCTTCATCGCAGTGCGCGGGCCTCTCACTGTCACGGCCTCTCTTGTTGTGGAGAACAGGCTCCAGACCTGCAGGCTCAGTAGTTGTGGCTCATGGGCCCAGTTGCTCCGCGGCATGTGGGATCTTCCCAGACCAGGGCTCGAACCTGCGTCCCCTGCACTGGCAGGCAGATTCCAACCACTGCGCTAGCAGGGAAGCCCTTATTGGTCATTTTTATATCTTCTTTAGAGAAATGTCTATTCAAATCCTTTGCCCATTTTTAAACTGGGTTGTCTTTTTATGGCTGGGTTGTAAGAATTCTTTATATATTCTGGATACAGTCTCATCAGATACATGATTTGCAAATCATGGGTTGTCTTTTCACTTTCTTGGTGGTATCCTTTGAAGCAAAAAAAATGTTTAATTTTGATAAAGTCCAATTTATCTAGTTTGACTTTTGTACTTTTGGTGTCATATCTCAGAAATCATTGCCTAATCCAAGGTCACAGAGATGTAGGCCTATGCTTTCTTTTTTATTTATTTATTTTTTATTGTTAAGTTTTTTTGGCTGCGTTGGGTCTTCGTTGCTGTGCACGGGCTTTTTCTAGTTGCGGTGAGCGGGGGCTACTCTTAGTTGCGGTGCATGGGCTTCTCATTGCGGTGGCTTCTCTTTTTGCGGAGTACGGACTCTAGGTGCACGGTCTTCAGTAGTTGTGGCACGTGGGCTTCAGTAGTTGTGGCTCATGGGCTCCAGAGCGCAGGCTCAGTAGTTGTGGAGCACGGGCTTAGTTGCTCCACGGCATGTGGGATCTTCCCCAACCAGGGCTTGAACCCATGTCCCCTGCGTTGGCAGGCGGATTCTTAACCACTGTGCCACCAGAGAAGTCTTGTTTCTTCTACAAGTTTTATAGTTTCAGCTCATACATTTAGATATATGATCTATTTGCGGCTAACTTTTGTTACATGTGGCACTTCATTTGTCTTAGCACTGTTTATTGAAAACAAATTTTTTTTTTATAAATTTATTTATTTATTTATTTATGGATGTGTTGGGTCTTCGTTTCTGTACGAGGGCTTTCTCTAGTTGTGGCAAGCGGGGGCCACTCTTCATCGCGGTGCGCGGGACTCTCACTGTCGTGGCCTCTCTTGTTGTGGAGCACAGGCTCCAGACGCGCAGGCTCAGTAGTTGTGGCTCACGGGCCTAGTTGCTCCGCGGCATGTGGGAACTTCCCAGACCAGGGCACGAACCCGTGTCCCCTGCATTGGCAGGCAGATTCTCAACCACTGCGCCACCAGGGAAGCCCTGAAAACAAATTTAATTGACTTGGCAACCTTATTAAAAATTGGTTGGCCATAAATGTAAGGTTTTACACCTTGCTAATTCTCACTCATTCTTAACATGTCAAATCACACTTACCTTTCTCAGTGGTGCCTTCCCTGACCATCTCCCCACTCTCTGTACCCAATTAGATAGGGCTTTTGTAATGTGATCCCCAAACCCCCATTCACAGCCCTCTGTATCTAATTATTTACCTACTTACTTGCTCCATGTCTGTCTCTGCAGATCCAAAATCCCTGAAGCTGCTGTAGCATTTGAGCACCCTGTGCCTGGTCCCTACAGGACTCCCTGCAGCCCCCCTTTTTTTTCTTTTCTCTTTTTTTTTTTGCAGGATCTTAGTTCCCCAACCAGGGATCGAACCCACGCCCTTGGCAGTGAAAGCTTGGAGTCCTAACCACTGGACCGCCAGGGAATTCCCCGCTGCAGCTCTTTTCAAGGAAGGTTTTCTCTGTGGTGTTGGTTTTGCCTGAAGAAACCCCTTTCTAGGGTGACCAGGTCATCTCTATTTGTCTGGCACTGAAATTCTGGGGTCCTATGAAACACCTCAATCCCAGACAATCTGGATGGTTTGTCACCCGACTGTTAGTGCTCCAGGGCAGGCTTGGGGTAGGGGTCGGGGCTCTTCTTCCCAGGCCTGAGTCCTTGTCATGCCCCTCAACTCTCCCCAGAGTCTGTGAACCCGACTCCTCCTTCATGTCTGTAGGAAGCAGAGTCTGTGCTCCACCAACCACGGGGGTTTCCTGGTGCCCCTATTGCCACTTCACTGCCACTTTTCAGGCTCCAAGCTCTGCAAGAGAAACGGGGTCAGGGAGGTAGAACTCCTTGCTCGGCTCCTCTGACAACTCTTGCTTTCTTGAGACAGCCTGGGCCAAGCCCAGAAGCAGAGGGTCGGCCAGGGGTCAGAGCTTATCACCGACCTCCGGGCTGATTCTACCAGAGCGTGCTGCCGGGTGATGCCGCAGCCCACATGCAAGGAGGGTCTTTTCAAGAACTGCCCATGACTCTTGTTCTCAAACCTTTGTGAGAGACCTCCTCTGTGAGGAGGTCAATTCTTTTTTTATTTCTATTTTTTAATTAAAAAAAATTTTTTTTTGTTGAAGTATAGTTGATTTACCATGTTGTATTAATTACTGCTGTACAGCAAAGTGATTCAGTTATATATGTATATATACATATATATGTGTGTGTATATTCATTTTTTTATATTATCTTCCATTATGGTTTATCATAGGATATTGAATATAGTTCTCTGTGCTACACAGTAGGACCTTGTGGTTTATCTGTTCTATGTATAATACTTTGCATCTGCTAATCCCAACCTCCCACTTCATCCCTCCCCCAACCCCCTCCTCTTTGGCATCCACCAGTCTGCTCTCTATGTCCATGATTCTGTTTCTGTTTCACAGATGGGTTCATTTGTGTCATGTTTTAATTAATTTATTTTTTATTTATTTATTTTTGGCTGCATTGGGTCTTTGTTGCTGTGCGCGGGCTTTCTCTAGTTGTGGCGAGCGGGGACTACTCTTCATTGTGGTGTGTGGGCTTCTCGTTGCGGTGGCTTCTCTTGTTGCAGAGCACGGGCTGTATGGTGCGTGGGATTCAGTAGTTGCAGCACAAGAGCTCAGTAGTTGTGGCTCGCGGGCTCTAGAGCGCAGGCTCAGTAGTTGTAACACACGGGCTTAGTTGCTCCGCGGCATGTGGGATCTTCCTGGACCAGGGCTCGAACCTGTGTCCCCTGCATTGGCAAGCAGATTCTTAACCACTGTGCCACCAGGGAAGCCCCTGTGTCATGTTTTAGATTCCACGTATGTGATACCATATGGTATTTGTCTTTCTCTTTCTGACTTACTTCACTTAGTATAATAATCTCTAGTTGCATCCATGTTGCTGCAAATGGCATTATTTCACTCTTTTTTTTATGGCTGAGTAATATTCCATTGTATATATGTACCACATCTTCTTTATCCATTCATCTGTCGATGGACATTTAGGTTGTTTCCATGTCTTGGCTATTGTAAATAGTGCTGCTGTGAACATAAGGGTGCGTGTATATTTTTGAATTATAGTTTTGTCTGGATATATGCCCAGGAGTGGGACTGTTGGATCATTTGGTAATTCTATTTTTAGTTTTCTGAGGAAAATCCATACTGTTTTCCACAGCAGCTGCACCAACTTACATTCCCACCAACAGTGTAAGAGGGTCCCTTTTCTCCACACCCTCTCCAGCAGGGGTCCTCGCCCCCCCCACCCCCACCCCGTTAGGAACCGGGCTGCAGAGCAGGAGGTGAGCGGCAGGCGAGTGAGCAAGTGAAGCTCCATCTCTGCTTCCGATCGCTCGCATTACCGCCTGGCCCCCCCCCCCCCCCCCCCCCCCCCCCTCCCCCCCACCGCCCCCCCCCCCCCACCGCCCCCTCCCCCCCCCCCACCGCCTCCACCAACCACCATCCATGGAGAATTGTCTTCCACGAAACCAGTCCCTGGTGCCAAAAATGTTGGCGACAGCTGGTCTCCAGCATTTGTTATTTGTAGACTTTTTAATGATGGCCATTCTGAGGTATGGCCATCATTAAAAAGGCATCCTGGTGTGAGGTGATACCTCATTGTAGTTTTGATTTGCATTTCTCTAATGATTAGGGATGTTGAGCATCTTTTCATGTGCCTGTTGGTCTTCTGTATGTCTTCTTGGAGAAATGTCTATTTAGGTCTTCTACCCATTTTTGGATAGGGTTGTTTCTTTTTGTTGTTGTTGAGTTGTATGCGCTGTCTGTATATTTTGGAAATTAAGCCCTTGTGGGTCACATCATTTGCAAATATTTTCTCCCAGTTGGTAGGTCATTTTTTCATTTTGTTTATGGTTTCCTTTGCTATGCAAAAGCTTGTAAGTTTGATTAGGTCCTATTTGTTTATTTTTGTTTTTATTTCTATTGCTTTGGGAGACTGACCAGGAGGCCAATTCTTTACCCACCCTGCTAGGAGGATCTCAGGAGAAATTCCTCCAGGACTGATATTAATACCAAGAGCAGGAGGAGTTTTCCTGAGCAACTGGTTGGTTGTTAATCTCAGAGACTCCTAGAATCATGTTATTGACTGAGTCACCCTTCCTACATCAGCTGCTGGGATATTTAAAGCAGATTTGTGGTCCCCTCCCCCAACACAAAGCAACTGGGGCATTGTGGTACCCATTTTATACTTGTTCCTGGCGTGTGACGGCCCCACCTTGCTTCTTCGTTCCTCTTTCGCCTTCTTTGTTTCATTGAGGTAAAATTACATCCAGTGAAATGCACACATCTTATGCAGACAACTGGATGAGTTTTGACAACTCAAATGTTGACACCCATGTACCAACACCCAAAGCAAGAGAAAGAGCATTTCTATCACCCAGAAAGTCCCCTCATATTCCTTTACTGTCACCTCCTCACCCTGAAACTGTCCTTTCCCTGCTTTTAGTGTAGTCTCTTATTGTTTTTCATGTAGTCTTTTAAATATCTTAAATTCTCTCTTGGAATGGGAAAGGAGATGAATAATGAGGATATAAAAGTGATGGAGAGGTCCCGGCCCTGGCTCATTCCCTTACAAAGCTTACCTCCCACCTGGGAGAACGACACCCACAGAGGAAGCTCAGATCCCACCATCCGAGGCCTTCTGACCACGTGCCGGGTTCCTGGCCAGGCCCTCCTTCCCTCTGCATAACTGGAAGCCCCCTCTGTATCTCGCTACCCAGCCTGGGGGTGCTTCCCAGGACACTTCCTCATGGGTGACTCTTGCCTTTGTTCATTGTCCCTTTCCATCTCTGATCATCACGGATCCTCCCCTTCCTTCAACCCAGCCCCAAACTTAGTCATCACAGTTCATCCTACAAACCATTTTTGCTACGTGCCCGTCACTGCGCCGGGTGAGGGGGACACAAAGACAGAGCCTAGATGGTTCTGGGCCTCTGGTAAGTAAGGGGCTTGCTTACCCACATGTGGAAAAGTCACCTTACAATACAAGGCAGTATGTGACCTCAGAAGAGGAGAATCACCGTGAATTTACACGCATCAACCTCAGCGAGGCCCTCCACAGCAATCTAAGGTCCTCGAGTTTATTAAGCCATTCAGAAATATTTATTTTATGTTTGCTATGTGCCAGGCACAGTTCTAGACACTTGGGGCACATCGGTAATTAAAACTGTTGAGGCCCCCTGCCCTTGGGGAGCTTGCATTGGAATGGGAGAAAACACATAATAAATGTAAGAAATAAGTAAATCAAGTAGGATGTGAGAAAGTAACCATTGCTATGGCAAAAAGGAAAAGGGCAAGATGAGGGACCAGGAATTTGGGACCAGGGCCAGATGCAGGATTAAATGAGGTGGTCAGGGTGGGCCTCATTGAGCAGAAGAGATTTGAGCAAAGACATGAAAAGGGGAGGGAGGAGATCTAGTGGCTATCTAGGGAAACCTCTTCTAGGCCAGTGGTTCTCAGGCCAGTGGTGTTTCCTCCCTCTTACCCAGGGGACTTTAGCCAACATGTGGAGACATTTTTGTCGTCACAATTGTGTGTATGTGGAGGTGCTACTGGCATCTAGAAGGGAGAAGCTGTAAACATCCTACAGTGCACAGGACAGCTCCCACGACAAAAACTTAGCCAGACAAAGAGTCAATAGTGCCAAGGCCAAGAAGCTGGTCCAGTAGTGGGAACAGCTGGTGCAAAGGACCTGTGGCAGAAGCATGCCTGGTGCTCATGGAACTCTGGGAACCTGTGTGGCTGGAGGGAGGACACAGGAGCCAAGGTCGGAGGGGAAGGGCCAGCTGATGCAGGGCAGGGAGGCGAGTGATGACGATGTGAGCAGTCACTGCAGGGTTTGAAATGGAGGAGTGATGTCATCTCGCTGAACGTTTTAGAGGCTCCGTCAGGCTGCTCTGCTGAGAACAGGCTGTGGGACCGAGAGCCAGAGACCAACGCAGTGACCCTGAGAGCCAAGTTGGACTTTCTCCTCTTTCCTCCCCGTCCCCCATCCCTCCCCCTTTCACTCCCAGCTGAGGACCTCAGCCCTCAGAGAAAAAGCAGCAGCTGTGGATGAGACTCCCGCCCCTGCACCCCCTGCTCACCCTCCTTTCCCGGCACAGGGTACAGGCCAAGCCCCAGGCACGGGCCCAGGATTCCCCTCCGGTCCATCCCTTCAATGCGCAGGCACACTCCGGTATCTCCCATGTGAGAAACCAATCAACCAGCCCCAGAGGCAGAACTGTCCTTCAAGGCAGGAGACTCTGGAAGGGGGTCACCATCCAGCGCCAGCCTTCTGAACCATTGAATCCCTTTGTTATGAAAGATCCTAGGGGTTCCCACCACCTCACAGTGTGAATTCTTCTTGCCCTGAGCAGGCATTCCTTTTCCAGATAAAACAGAAGGGGAGAATTTAAAACAGTTAACAGAAATGATCAAATCTACTATAAACTTCCCCTCCCACTGGCCCTGGAGCCCTCATTCAGCTACCATCCCCCACCCCATCCCTCTGCGGCCAAACCACATCTTCACCCACTGCAGTCTGGTTTCCGCCTCCCCAGCTCCACCAAAACTGTTTTAACCTCCATGTTGTTAAATCAACACAGCCGACCCCTCCCTGCTCCCTGACACTCCATCCTCCCCTCCTGCCCCATTGGGGCTCCTCTTGCAGTCTTCTGGAGTTCCTCAGGGTTCAGCCAGCCTCTACTTCTCCTCTCCCCCTCCCCTTTCTCCCTGGGTGATCCCCTCCCACAGATTTAAATAGCATTTATTTAAAATATCATTTATACCCTGAGCCTGGCTCCAACCTGAAATACCCAAGCACTAGGCAGACTTCTCTGCTTGGGCATTTCATGGGTACTTCAAACCTAACACGATCAGAATGGAATTCTTTGTCTCAGACCCGTTCCTCTCTGCAGGTCCCCATCTTGATGTATGGCACCCACATGCAGCCAGGTGCTTGAGCCATCCGAGCTGCCCTTGGACCCTCCTCTCCTTCGGGACCATTTCCAAGTCGCGTTGCTGTTCTGTTTTGTGAATACGTCTCAAGGCCATGCGCGTCTCTCCCTTTCCACGCCTCCTCCTCAGCCTTAACTGCCATCGTCTTTCTCCTGGAGTCCCCAGCCAGCTCCCTGCCTCTTCTGTCCCTCCCTCCAATCTTTTCCACGTGATCTTTCTAAAGCAAAATCTCCTCCCTCCACGGCCTGAACCCGGTTTAATGGCTTCCCTCTGCCCTTCGGATCAACTCCCAAATGTCGAGTCCAGCCTCCCAGCCGGCCGCTGCCCCTCCCACACCATGTTCCGCCAGGTCTTCCCCACCCCTGGGCCTTCGTCTGCCTTCTAGGGATGCTCTTCCCCTCCCAGGAAATATATTATTTATGTTAAAATATATTTTATGGGTTTTTAAAATTTTTTTTAGGTGTTGTAAAATACACGTAACATATAATTCACTGTCTTAACCATTTTTAAGCGCACAGTTCAGTAGTGTCAAGGACACTCACATTGTTGTACAACCATCACTGCCATCCATCTCCAGAACTCTATCCATCTTGCAAAACTGAAATTCTGTACTCCTTAAACAATAACTCCCCATTCCCCCTTCCTCCCAGCCCTCGGCAACCACCATGCTACTTTCTGTCTCTATGATTTTCACCATGCTAGGTATCTCATATAAGTAGAATGATATAGTATTTGTCTTTTTGTGACTGGTTTATTTCATTTAGTGTAATGTCTTCAAGGTGCATCCGTGTTGTAGCATGTGTTAGAATGTCTTTCCTTTTAAAGGCCAAGTAATATTGTATGGATAGACCACATTTTGTTTATATATCCTTCTATCCATGGACGCTTGGGTTGCTTCCACCTTTTGGCTATTATGATTAATGCTGCTATGAACATCAGGGTCCAAATATCACTTCGAGATTCTGCTTTCAATTCTTTTGGGTATATACCCAGCAGTGGAATTGCCAGATCATATGATAATTTTATTTTTATTATTTGAGGAATGGCTATGCTATTTTTTTTGGGGGGGGGTTTATTTATTTATTTATGGCTGTGTTGGGTCTTCGTTTCTGTGCGAGGGCTTTCTCTAGTTGCGGCAAGTGGGGGCCACTCTTCATCGCGGTGCGCGGGCCTCTCATTATCGTGGCCTCTCTTGTTGCGGAGCACAGGCTCCAGATGCGCAGGCTCAGTAATTGTGGCTCATGGGCCTAGTTGCTCCGCGGCATGTGGGATCTTCCCAGACCAGGGCTTGAACCCGTGTCCCCTGCATTGGCAGGCAGATTCTCAACCACTGCGCCACCAGGGAAGCCCATGGCTATGCTATTTTTGATAGTGACTGTACCATTGTACATTCCCACCAACAGCAGCACACAAGAGTTGCAATTTCTCCACACCCTTCCCAACACCTGTTATTTTGTGGGCTTTTTTTTTTTTAATATTAGCCATCCTAACTGTTGTGAGGTGATATTTCATTGTGGTTTTGATTTGCATTTCCCTAATGACTAGAGGTGTTGAACATCTTTTTATGTGCTTATTGGCCATTTTTTAAATCTTCTTTGGAGAAACGTCTATTCAAGTCCTTTGTCCATTTTTTTTTTTTTTTAAAGAATTTCACTTTTATTTATTTATTTTTGGCTGTGTTGGGTCTTTGTTTCTGTGCGAGGGCTTTCTCTAGTTGAGGCAAGTGGGGGCCGCTCTTCATCGCGGTGCGCGGGCCTCTTACTGTTGTGGCCTCTCCTGTTGCGGAGCACAGGCTCCAGACACGCAGGCTCAGTAGTTGTGGCTCACGGGCTTAGTTGCTCCGCGGCATGTGGGATCTTCCCAGACCAGGGCTCAAACCCGTGTCCCCTGCATTGGCAGGCAGACTCCCAACCACTGCGCCACCAGGGAAGCCCTTTTGTCCATTTTTTAATCAAGTTTTTCTTTTGGAGGAGGTTGAAGGAGTTCTTTATAATGTGTAACCCCTTATCAAATACGTGATTTGCAAATATTTCCTCCCATTCTGTGGGGTTGCCTCTTCACTCTATTGATGTATCTTTTGATGCACAGAAGTTTGAATTTTTGCTATAGTCCAGTTTACTTATTTTTAGTCTTGTTGCCTGTGCTTTTGGTATCATATCCAAGAAATCATTGCCAAATCCAAAGTCATGAAGCGTTTCCCCTACGTTTTCTTGTTTTAGAGTTGTAGCTGGAAATACTCATAAACTTCTCTCTCCCTGGTTAACTCCAACTCAAATTTGCCTGCGTAAATGACCCTTCCGCAAGAGGCCTTATCTAATCCCAGCTGCATTCCTGCTGCCCTGTGACATCCTCTCATGGCCCACACAGTACAACTTCCCCTTCGTGGCCCTTTTCCCAGGGTAGCAAGATTTTTACTTGGTGGACATTTGTCATCTTGAAGGCAGGAGCCTCTTGTTCTCACTCCAGGACTAACACCCACCACAGCACTTGGTACCTAGTGGGCCTCCGTACATTTTTGTTGAATGAATGAATGGCCAAGTGTTAAGTGAATGGGACAGAGGGTGAGCACGCAGGGAAGTTAAAGCTGGATGGCCAGAAAGAGGAGAGGTCTGATCCAGGAAGGCCAGGAACAGATTGGAGAGGAGAGAAGTTTGGGAAGGGCTTCTAGCTGGAGGGGACAGCATATACTCAGAGGTGAGACTGAGCAAGGCCGCCAGACATGACCAGGTGGCCAGAATGCCTGGCGCAGGGGCCGTGTAGGGAGCAGTGGCCGAGAGGGCTGGGTGAGCCCGGCCTACACTGGGTACGTGAGTCTGACCAGGAGAATGAGGGGGACCAGTGAGGAGATGGAACTACCCTGTGACCTAATAAAATACTGTCTCTAGAAGATTCTTTGGCAACAGGGTGCACGATGGGTGTGAGGGGAGGAGATGCTGGAGATACAAAAGCCAGTATGGAAACTTCTGTTGGTTGAGAACCACACTGTCTGAGACCCAAGCTCATTGCTTAAGTGCTACGGCCTTTCCATCTTTTGCTAAACTCTTTGCGAAGAACATCCTGGGCAGAGCTAACTCGTTGCTGCTCAGCCTCCCGGTGTGGTCCTGTTTCCTGCCCCAGGCGTGCACGTGAGTTTGGCCCTGTACACACCTCATCTTTGTCCTTGTCATCTGCCATGCCTGCACTGCACAGCCGGACACACAGCAGCCCCTGAGCTGACAGGTTAGGCGAATGAATGCTTCAATCAGGCATTCTCTTTGCTCCCTGAAAAATGGGGCCTGCCCCTCCATTGCAGTTTAGGGGAGAAGACCAATATGTTTTCTCAAAATAATGCCTGGTCAGACAGACTACAGAGTATGTTCCTTGTATCCAACTACAATGTCCTCTTTGTATAATGAAAATTGCTTTGCACTCCTTGCATACAAGTGAGGGCTCAATAACTATTTGTTAGCGGTGAACAGAGAGCGGTACCTCAATAATTGTTAACTGATGAGCCCAAACATGACTTAAATACATGCAAACAAACAAGCCTTAACCTCCACCAAAAGCCTAAGGACAAAGCTGCCACCAGCGTGGGCATTTGGTGTCATTTGGCGGCCCGGGATCTGATCCTCCTGTCTGGGCAATTTCCTACCATATGCACATTGCTAGGAGGTGGAGCCATCCACTCTCGTTAGAGACCCTAAAGCCAGAGGTTCACTTTCCCAGCATCCCTTGCAGCTGATGGGGGGCACATGACCCAGGCTGAGCCAGGTGGACCACTGCCCCTTCAGACTCTGGTTTGAGGGCTAGAGAAACAAAGCAACAAGAAGCACATCCATCCCAGGGCCAGCCACGGCCTCCAGCGTCCAGGGCCAGTGGTGCTGGGGGTCCTGGCTGTGCGTGTGTCCCGCAGGGCCCGTGGCGGGCTACCCTCACCAGGCCAGATCTGCAGGGAGCTTTGGTCTGTGTCCATGCTGCGGCTCCCTTGACCTGGCTATCCAGGCTTGCTGGTGATTCTGGGAGCCTATGGCCTTCTGATAAACTGCTTTTCTGCTTATAAACAACAGGGATGGTTTTTATTGCTAAAAACGCTAACGGCTCAGCCACAGACAGGAGCTTGGGGCAGAGGTGGAGGCCTTATGTCCTGCTCGTCTGAGGGCCACGCATCAGCTCCAGGCCCAGGCTCTGCCCTGGGGACCCCTCCAGCAGAGCCTGAGCAGGACTCTGAAGCAGTGGGGTCAGAGGCTGTCCTAGCTTGAGGTGCCAGACCAGCAGCAGAAGCATAACCTTAAATGCAAATCCTCCTTCCCAGACCTACAGAATCAGAAATGCTGCTGGAGGATCTCCCTGGTGGTGCAGTGGTTAAGAATCCACCTGCCAATGCAGGGGACACCGGTTAGAACCCTAATCCGGGAAGATCGATCCCACATGCCGCAGAGCAACTAAGCCCGTGCGCCACAACTACTGAGCCTGTGCTCTAGAGCCCATGAGACACAACTACTGAGCCCACGTGCTGCAACTACTGAAGCCCGTGTGCCTAGAGCTGGTGCTCTGCAACAAGAGAAGTCACTGCAGTGAGAAGCCCATGCACCGAAACGAAAAGTAGCCCCTGCTCACCACAACTAGAGAAAGCCCACGCGCAGCAACGAAGACCCAACGCAGCCAAAAATAAATATATTAATTAATTTAAAAAAAAAAAAAAAGAAATGGTGCTGGGGGGGCCCAGCAATTGATGCTTTAACAAACCCTCTAGGTGGAGACGCAGATGCACCCTAAAGTTTGCCGTAGAGCTTAAGGGAGGAGCCATGTGCGGCAGAAAAAGCAACAGACAGAAAGCAGAGACCAGGTTCTGGCCCTTGACTAGTTGGCTTTGTACTCATTTGCCTTCCTCACTTTTCTGAGTCTAGTTTTCTTTCATCCATAAAATGGGGATCATGATATCACCATAGAGGTTTTTTGTGAGGATTAAATTAAGTAACACTGTACACATACAGTGCCAAGCATGGTGACGGTCCCACAGGAAATGGCAGCCATCACTGTTCAGACTGGTTGCAATTAGTCCTCTTAGCGGACAGCTGTGCAAATTTGGGCTGGGCCTCTAGTGTCTCAGCCTCATTTTTTCCTCTGTAACATGCAGATAACAACCCTCACCTCCCAGGCTTGTTTGGAGGATCAAGGAAGATAAACTATGAAAGCAATGTTTTGCCCAAACTAAAACATGAGACTATGAAAACACAAAGTAAAACACAAACGTTCAAAAATATTCCACCTAGATACCAACACAAGGTGAGGCAGGGCTCACCTGTGGGCTTCTCATCAGGCCTGGGCTCCGACTGTGGGCGGGGGCTGCATTAGGCAGAGGGGACCCAGCAGTGAGCTGGCAGATATGGTCTCTGCCCTTGAAACGGCTCATAATTGAACTTCCAACTCATTCAGACCAGAGTAGACTGCTGCTCATATTTCTACATTGAAACATTTATGTCGAGTTGTGTGTATATATATATATATATATATATATATACACACACACAGATGTATATTTATACATATTCATACATGTATATAACTACAAAATTATCTCTCTCCCTATATATATATATCATATAAGACTTTGTCTCTCTATCTGTGTGTGTGTTAAATATGTGTGTGTATATGTAATCATATAGATATGCATTAGATTTAAACTGAGGTAAGTTTTGAAAATGTGCATTTTAAAAATATGTTGATAATTCCCGCCTCATTGTATTCATTTATTTAGACCAGATGAGACATGCAAATGGGAATAAGAGTATATAGTACAAATTCTCTCTCACTGCAGACTCGCACATACCCAGTTCCCCTTCTGCAGGGGAAACCCTGGTACCAGTTTTGTGTGTCTCCTTCCAGAAACATAGGCTGTGCATATGCAAGTTATATGTGCATCTGTCTGTGTGTGTGTGTCTGTGTACATGTGTGTTTTACATCTTTGCTCTTTTAACTTAACAATATATAATAGAGCTTGTTCCTTAAATGGCTGCCTGTGTGCGTTAGGTTTTGTCCACGATTTTTTGGCCACAAGCAATCATACAATGACAAAATACACTGCTTTAAAGATGCCATGACATGGCCCCAGCTCTCCACTCTAGCGGCATTCCCCACACCCAGGCCTGATTTCTTTTCAGCCCACTCTCCCACTTGAGACTCAAAGAGTTGGGTGGTTCATCCAAGGCCTTACCAAAGGCCCTAAGCCAGTGGGGCCCAGAATCCAGGTTTCCCATTTCCCAACCCGTCTCCAGCCAAGGGCTTAATGGCTGTTGGCAGACATGACGAGTGTATTTTTTTGATTGATTTGTGCATTGACATTTGCCTTCCCAAAAAGGTCTGAGGCGGCTACCATCGAGGTATTGGACTCGTGTTTGTTGTTACCATTCTCGCCTGCTTGGAGAGAGGCCAGATGGTCTGAACCATCACAGCCAAGCTAGAACTGAGTCAAGCTGCAGCACAGGGCCAAGGCTGAGGCAGGTGCCAAGGGCCAGGGGCCAAACTAGATTGATCACATTACCTGTCAGGTCAAGCACCACGCACCATGCTGCCAACACAACCGAGTCTGAGCTTCAGGCCACAGAGCCAGGCCAGGTAGGGGGGTCCAGTGCACACACCATCTGGGAGCCTGGCCCCCTCCTGACATTCAGTGCCGTCTGGGCGGAGTCTTACTTTGAGGCAGATATGAAACGGATGGAGAGCTGAGGATAAAAGTAAAAGCCTTGTAACCAGGAAACTCTGAAATAGAGAAGGTACAAAGTCGAAACAGTAGATGACAGGCTAATGACTGCCCACCTAACCTTGGAAAGCTGATTCCTCTTCTCTACTCACCAAATCCTACCTGGTCTTCAAGGCCAGGTCCTCTTTCCTCTCCTCTGGGGAGTGATGGAACACGTGGGGAAAGAGGAGGTCACTTTGGAGACCCAAGTTTGAATGCTGGTACCTCCACTTCTTGGCAAAATCACTTATTCTTTCATTCAACAAATATTTATGGAGCGCCTACTATGTGTGAGGCATTAGCCGGGTTTGGGGAACAAAGATAAACAAATCACAGCCCGTGCACCCATGAAGCTGACAATAGAGAGTCAGATGAGCCAACAGATGATATCATGGTGGGATGGTGATGTGATCAGGTGAGCACAGGCAGTTGGAACACAGAGCGAGGCCCTAACCAGGCAGAGGATGTGCAGGGACCTGAAAGGGGCAGGCAGAATCCTTCAGGGAATTCCCTGGGACCAACCAAGGAAAAGTAGCCATTTATTCAACAAATATATAAAGTGTCTACTGTGTGCCTGGCACCAAGCAAGGCGCTGGAGATACAATGAACCACAGCACGGACTCATGGAACTTCACACTGCAGTGAGGGGATGGACAATAAATATAAATTGTGCTCAGTGCAATGATGGCAACACACAGCGTTGTGATCGAGAATAACACTGGGGTTGGGGAGGGGATACAAATGTGGGAGGGAGGATGAGAAAGAACCTTGCGGTGTTGGACCACACTTAAAGGTGTCATATGAATTTACTATACAATATTTATATATCCTATCTGTGTCTGATAAAGGTTCTAGAAGCAGTGATACTTCCAGAAGTACTGAGTTTACCCTGTGTTTAGATCTTGGTTTCTAATAGACCTCTCTGTGACGGGAAACAGAATTCCTTGAAGAACTCCCAGGGCTGGTACAGAGGAAATATAAAGAGTGCCTGGAAGAGAGAGGTGGGGAGGAGAAGAGGAAAGAGAAAGAGGAGGAGAAGGGGAAGAGGAAAAGGAGGAGGAAAACAAGAAGGAAGAGCTCAAAAACTGAAGAGGACACAGGAATCAAATGGAAAAATCTCCCACTGGATGAATATGGAACAATATACATATTAAAATGGATAATGACTTAATAGATTATAATACATGAGCAATGAACACGTGGCTATCCTAAAAATAAAAACAAATAATAAGTGGAGAAGAAGGGAAATTACAGTAGACTGTAATTAATAAATACAGAGGAAGAATTAGGAAATTCATGTCTTGAACCCAACATAGTAATAATTGATTCAGGCAAGAAACATTAAAGGATGTTAAAATCTTTAGGTAAACTTTTGTTGGAGAACAGGATATTTAAAGTCTTTCCACAGACTTTTTTTTTTTTTTTGGCCGCATGGCTTGCAGGATCTTAGTTCCCTGACCAGAGATCAAACCCATGGTCCCTGCAGTGGAAATGTGGAGTCCTAATCACTGGACTGCCAGGGAATTCCCTCCACAGACTATTTATTCATCACAAAGATGATAAAGGTAACTTTAGAGTGGAGAAGCCTGGCACACGTGACCTTAACCAAGGGATCAAAGTTAACATCACCAGTAATGGGATGAATTATGTCCTGTGCCTCCTGATATGAGGCACCAAGAAGGACACACAGTATTTCTAGGCTTTCCTGCCAAAAATTTGCAACCTGATTTATTCATAAAACAACAGCAACAACAAATAACCTAGGGGACATTATGTGATATTGTGATTTACAATAAGAAATATATATTTCATCTTTGTCCCCATTTCTGGCACAGAGCTCCTAAAACCCTTGGAATTTCCCAATCGATAAGAGCAATGGGAGTATCTTTTCTTTTAGTATTCGGTCTTTTGTCCTTGGTTTCTGAAATAATGCCAGGGCCATAAAAGTGAAAGGAATGTCCTGTGTCATAACAAGTGTCATAACAAATCCCCTTCAATCACACCTGAGTTTATGTTAATGGGGTGACTTTTGGAAAGCCCCTAAGGATGGGAGCTGGTTGCCAGGGGAACCAACCATGCGATTAGAGGGTTGGAACTTTCAATCCCAAACTTCCAGGGAGGGGAGAAGGGCTAGAGATTGAGTTCAATCACCAATGGCCAATGATTTAATCAATCGTGTCTATGTAACAAAGTCTCCACAAAACCCCAAAAGGACCACGTTTACAGAGTTTCTGGGTTGACGAACATGTGGAGGTGCTGGGAGGGTGGCACGCCCCTTCCCGCATACCTTGCCCTGTGCATCTCTTCCATCTGGCTGTTCCTGAGTTGTATCCTTTTGTAATAAACTGGTAATCTAGTAAGTAAACTGTTTTCTTTCTTTCTTTTTTTTTTGGCTGCAGTGTGTGGCATGTGGGATCTTAGTTCCCTGACCATGGATCGAATCTGCGTCCCTGCATTGGAAGCACAGAGTCTTAACCACTGGAACACCAGGGAAGTCCAGTAAACTGTTTTCTTGAGTTCTGTGAGCCTCTCTAGCAAATTAATCAAACCTAAGGAAGAAGTGATGGGAACGACTGATTCATAGCTGGTTGGTTAGAAGCACAGGTATCAACCTGGACTTTCCCTTGGTGTCTTGTATGTGGGGAAGGGACAGTCTTATAGGACTGAGGCCTTAACCTGCAGGATCTGACACTATTTCCAGGTAGATGGCCCAGAATTGAGTTAAATTGTAGGACACTCAGCTGGTGTCTCAGAAACACTTGATGTGTGGAAAAACCACATATCTGGCATCAGAAGTGATATGGTATTGTAGAAGTATTGAGAATAGAGGAGACACACAACAGGAAGTGAGTTTTTCCTTTACACCGTCTCTAAAACAACTGGCCCAGACACAAAAATATCAATGTCTTGAAAGACAAAGAAAGGCCGAGAAACTGTTTGCAATTATGGTAAGTCCACTACATATGAACAAGTTCCATTCTGAGAGTGCGTTCGTAAGTCCAATTTGTTGGTGAGTCCAAGAAAGTTAGCCTAGGTATGCAACTAACACAATCGGCTATACAGGACTGTACTGTAATAGGTTTATAATACTTTTCACACAAATAATACATAAAAAACAAACACAAAAAAATAAAGAAAACATTTTTAATCTTACAGTACAGTACCTTGAAAAGTACAGTGGTACAGTACAACAGCTAACATACAGGGGCTGGCATCGAGTGAACAGGCAAGAAGAGTTATTGACTGGAGGAGGGAAAGGAGGTGGGAGATGGTAGAGCTGAAGGATCGTCAGCAATAGGAGACGGAGGGCAAGCTGCAGTTTCACTCATGCCTGACGTTGATGGCACAGGTTCTGGTTCCTTGCTGGAACCAGATGCATGTTCACACCTTTGAAAGTTCACAACTTGAAGGTTCGTATGTAGGGGACTTACTGTAAAGGAGCCTACAAAGGCATAACAGTGTGACCCGTGATCCTGGATTGGAAGACACAATTGCTATAATGGACATTATTGGGATAATTGGGGAAATTTAAATATAGACTGTATACTAGATAATGGTGTTGTATAGATATTAAGTAACCAGATTTGATATTTATATTATAGTTAGGTAAGAGAAAAATCCTTGTTCTTAGGAGATCCATGCTGAAGTATGTAGGGTAAAAGTTCATGATGTCTGCCACTTACTCTCACATATTTCAATAGTAATAAGAAGAAGAAAAAGAAGAAGAAAGTATATTCATGTATATATATATATATATAAAATATATGTGAAAAGAAAGACAAAGCAAATGTGGAAAAAAGTTGACTATTGGTGAATACAGGGGGAAGGTCTAAGGGTGTTCATTGTACTATACTTGCAACTTTTCTGTAGGTTTAAAATTGATCAAAATAAATTTTAAAATAAAAAGCTAAAAACATTCCCAGTTGAAAATACTTTGGGACTTCCTGGTGGCGCAGTGGTTAAGAATCAGTCTGCCGATGCAGGGGACATGGGTTCGATCCCAGGTCCGGGAAGATTCCATGTGCCTTGGAGCAACTAAGCCCGTGTGCCACAACTACTGAGTCCACGTGCCACAACTACTGAAGCCCATGCGCTGAGAGCCCGTGATCCTCAACAAGAGAAGCCACTGCAATGAGAAGCCTGTACACCACAACGAAGGGTAGCCCCCGCTCGCCACAACTAGAGAAAACCTGCGTGCAGCAATGAAGACCTTACGCAGCCAAAAATAAATTAAAAGTAAATAAATTTAAACAAATAATAAAGAATAAAAAGCTAAAAACATTCCCAATTTAAAATACTTTGGACTGAATTCAGTGATCAAGTGTGAAATTTCTGTATCAACTCCATTTGTGATACCAAGTTTGGTAAAAGAATGAATGAATCAATTTAAAGATAGTGCATTTATCTTCCTTAAAATGACTAATGAAGGAAATGAGAAGCCAGAGGGGTAGAGCCAAGGAAAAAGGGTTTCAAAATGAGAGTGAAAAACAATCAAAGATGTTGCAAAGAAGTAAGATGTGGGCTAAGGTGTATCTGCTGGGTTGAGTAAAGGGAGAGGACTTTGGCGGAGCATCTGGTCAGCCGGGGAGTAGGAGGGAGGGCCAGGGAGTCATCAGTGAAGGGATGGTTGTGGAAGCCTGGGGAAGGATGGGGATGTGGAGTACGAGTAGAGGATTTTGGTTGTTTTATTAATCGATTGAGGGAATTCCCTGGCAGTCCAGTGGTTAGGACTCCACACTTCCCCTGCAGGGGCCATAGGTTCAGTCCTTGGATGGGGAACTAAGATCCTGCAAGCCTCGAGGCGTTGACAAAAACAGACAAAAAAAAGTTGAAGTTTTGAGCTTCCGAATTTTGACAGAAAGTGTGTGTGGTGGTGACTTGGGAGGGTGGTGATAAACAGCTAGCCCTCTTCTAGGCTTGCTACTGACTCCAGCTGCCTGGGATTGTCCTGGGTTTAGCACTGAACGTCCCTCGTCCTGGGAACCTTCTCAGCCGGGGAGGTTACTATCCACTCCCAGGTCGCTCCCACCGATATTAACTGGTCACTGCCAGCCTGCGAGGTTATGTTATATTTATTCGTTCAACAAGCTTTTGCTGACGGTGGAAATATGATGGCCGGCAAATCAGACACAGCCCCGATCCTTACAGACCACGGGAAATTCCTTCTTTGCCTTGAAGTGGTATTAATCAAACTGGGCCTCTTTTAAAAGAATCTTATTGGGCTTCCCTGGTGGCGCAGTGGTTGAGAATCTGCCTGCCAATGCAGGGGACACGGGTTCGAGCCCTGGTCTGGGAAGATCCCACATGCCACGGAGCAACTAGGCCCGTGAGCCACAATTGCTGAGCCTGCGCGTCTGGAGCCTGTGCTCCGCAGCAAGAGAGGCCGCAACAGTGACAGGCCCGCGCACCGCGATGAAGAGTGGCCCCCACTTGCCGCAACTAGAGAAAGCCCTCGCACAGAAACGAAGACCCAACACAGCCATAAATAAATAAATAAATAAATAAATAAATAAACCCAAAGTTAAAAAAAAAAAAAAAAAATTGTATAAAAAAAAAAAAAAAAAAAAAAAAAAATATTATTTTCCCTCATTATAATGGTAGAAAAATTGAGAAGATAAGTGTACAAAGGCAGAGAAAAAAAAAATCGCACTGGCAGATTTCCTTTCAGTATTTTTCCTACACATTTCCCCAGTCACTTCCTATCAGTGTCCAAAAAAATGCAAGTTAATTTTAATTTTGGCCGCAAACCAAGAACAAAAAGGTTAAGTGCACTGAATTAATTTTTCAAGCCAAAGTTAAAGGCTCTGAGGATGATCTGCTGTCTCCAAGGGTCCGATCCCTGTTTTTTTCCACTAGCAGGTGTGATCACAGGCCTGGCAGAGGCGGGTAATGGCTTTCCCTCCTCAGCAAGGTTTCCTGCTTTGCAATTTTTTTTTTCTTTTTACAAATTGAAATGCTGCATTCATTTGATAACGAATCAAGCAGAACAGAGGAGATTATGGTGAAAAACAACAGTGCCTCGCCCCTTCCCATCCTGTTCCACCCAACACCCTCCTGTGACCTAGAGGCAACCCCATTTTTTTTTTTAACGACATAAATGAAACAGCCAATTTTATTCAAATTCTCCAAAATTTATGCTCAATATGTTAATTGTTTCTAAAGTGTTTCACCTTTGTATAATGGTTTTATTATTTCATCTTTCTTTTATAGTTTTTTCATTTTTTCTGTATAGTTCTTCAGTAGAAGCCAGAGTCCTGAGTTGCCAGTTAGGAACCTCTGACCTATTATTCTGATTAAGTTTCTTCTCAATATTCATGGCCAACATCTGGCTTCTAAATGAAAGGCTTTTAGTCTTTTCAATCACTTGCTGATAGGGTGAGACTGCACTGTTACCCATAACCACATGACCTAATTTAGAATCAATCTTGGCATCCAGTCTTGCATTTCTAATCAAATTTACAATTCACCTTTCAGCTTCTTCTGGAGTCATGTTCAGTTTATCTGCCAACATGTTTATGCTGCTACATTGATGGATGCGACAAAATGTCTCAAATACAAAGAGACGGGCATTTTCAATGAAATCCTCAAGACAAGCCACCAAGAAGAAATCATTCACTAGCATTGATTCACATTCCCTTAGCTTTTTCTGAGTCCCATCAAAGTCAAAGTTAACATATAAGCATTCAACAGACTCTGTAAGTGGGTTTTTATATGTGTAAGACTCCTGTTGAATAACTTTGACCAGATCTTTTAGCACCTGCCGGCGTTTTCAGACAGCTTTGTTTGTTATGACTGCTGTGGTCAAATAGCGGAGAATATGTGGACACATTGTCTGAATTGCATTAAGATACTGTGGCTGGTAAAGGAAGAGATCAGTAATGTTATCGCACCCTTTAGGGTGATTGCAGAAAACAAACAGAGACCAATGAGTGAGCCACATTCGCTGCTGAAGAGGTTGAAGTGGAGAACTCACAGAATTTTTATCTATGGTCTCTTTTAGCGGTGTATGGTCTTCCATGGCTGCATCCCAATTCTGCATTAAGATTTCAGAGGCCAGTTTTCCCCAGAGTGAACTCAAAGCATTTCTATCCGTTGCTGGAACCAACACTCTAAAGAAGTGAAGATAGTCTGCTGCTCCAGAGTAATTTCCACATTCATATTGGGATTTTGCATGTCTGTAGAGTGTATCTAAATATTCCTGCCTAAAACCATGCTTGTCTACCAGGTAGTCAAACAGCATCTGACCATCCCTGGTTGACTGCATTTGAGGCAACCCCTTTTAATGGTTTCTGTTTTTATTTCTTTTGGAAGTTGTTTACAAAAATCCTAGCTCAAATGCCCATACTTTATTTCTTTATATATCAACTTTAGTGAATGTTGAGTTTCCAATGTAAAACATGAGGCGTTTAACTCATTTACCCTCCCTCTCCCTCTCTTCTTCCCAATAATGACTATTTATATTATTATTTTTGTTTTTATATTAATTATTTTGGTTCCATCTACTTTCCTCAGCGTCTCTAGCAAGAGAGGCCAGCTTGTAACTCCTCTTTCTCTCCTCACTTCCACATGCAAACTTTTCTCAGCTTCACATTTATTGTACAAAGTCAAGATTTTGGGTATTTACAATTGTTCCTGCGACCACAAACAAGTCTTCCTCATTTTTCTATGTTGACTCCAAAGGTTGAGATCCAATGAACAGTATTGACATTATGAGGGCCTTGTGAATACTGGTCACACTCAAACAATGGGCTGGAACCCCGTGCCCCCTGCAGTAGAAGTGCGGGGTCTTAACCATTGGACCACCAGGGAAGTCCCAGGATTACACTTTCTATTCAATGCACTCAATCCCACAACCCAGGGGAATGTTTCAAGCATTAAGGTCATTGATTAATACTATGTCAATTAAATACCATCATGTCATATTATAACTTGCCTATCATTTAAACTATTATTTATTTATTTATTTTGGCTGCACCGGGTCTTAGTTGCAGCACGCAAGATCTTCCTTGCGGCATGTGGGATCTTTTATTTTAGTTGCGCCACGCGGACTTCTTAGTTGGCCCACGGACTTCTTAGCTGGGGCATACGGACTCTTCGTTGCAGCATGCATGCGGGATCTAGTTCCCCAACCAGGGATCGAACCTGGGCCCCCTGCATTGGGAGTGTGAAGTTTTACCCACTGGACCACAAGGGAAGTCCCTTGCCTATTATTTAAATCAAGAATTTCTTCTTCAGTTTTTGAATTTTCCTACAGATTCTGATGGATTTCTTTCTTCTTGTACTCCTTACCTATAGCATGTCTTTTTTTCCCCCGAGTTATTGTTCATACTATTTATACAATTCAAGCCACATTTTTGCTTCCTCCTCCAGTTAGAACCCATTACTCCCTAAGTCATCATCCTTCGTTCCCTGATCTTTGGGCTTAGATCCACTGTTTCCTGTACATTATTTTGTCTTCTTTCTGGTTTGCTACCACATTTTCTGGAATACATCCTCAATTTTCTAGAAAAGTGTGTGTGGAAGCCAACTTTGTGTGTCAGAACAAGTCTTTATCTGCTTGACCAGATATAGAATTCTAGGTAGAAATTCTTTTCTCTCAAAATTGTGCAGGCATGTCTCCATTCAGTCTTCTAGGATTCAGTGGTATTGATGCAAAGTCTGTAGCCATTTTGATTCTTGTTCCTTTGGAGAGGAAGTTTTTCTCTTTAGAAACTTTTAACATCTTCCCTTTATTCCTGACATTCTGAAATTTCATGAGGAAGTATTTAGATATGGATAATTTTTCATTCATCATCTTGAGCATACAATAAACCCTTTCAGAATGAAGACATGACTTTTTCTGGAAATTATCTCTTATCTTTTTCTAAGAGAGTTTCCTTCCCTCCAATTTATTCATTATTATTTTCTGGGGTTCCTAATAACTGTATGATCCTTCTGGATTGGTCCTCTGTGTTTGCTATCTTTTCTCCCTGATTTCCATTTTTCTTCTTTTCTTTTTTTTTTATAAATTTATTTATTTATATTTTTGGCTGTGTTGGGTCTTTGTTGCTGTGCGTGGGCTTTCTCTAGTTGCGGCGAGCGGGGGCTACTCTTCGTCGTAGTGCGTGGGCTTCTCATTGCAATGGGTTCTCTTCATTGCAGAGCACGGGCTCTAGGTGCTCAGGCTTCAGTAGTTGTGGCACACGGCCTCAGTAGTTGTGGCTCACGGGCTCAGTAGTTGTGGTACACGGGCTTAGGTGCTCCACGGCATGCAGGATCTTCCCAGACCAGGGCTCGAACCTATGTCTTGTGCATTGGCTGGTGGATTCTTAACCACTGCGCCACCAGGGAAGTCCCCCATTTTTCCTCTTTTTATTCTATATTTTTAGAGATTTTTTTTTCTTAACTCTATGTTGTAATCCTTCTATTGAACATTTATTTTTGCAACCACATTTTTAGTCTCTGCAAAATAATTTTTGTTCTCTGATTGTTCCTCTCTCACACAACATACTGTTCTTGCTTTATGGATATTTTGTCTTCTTGAATCTCCAAGTATATTAGATAGTTCTCTTTGTACTATGAATTATCTCTGTTTTCTCCAGTGTCAGTTTTTTTGTTTGCTTATTTTGGTCTTTCTTTGCATGCTACTGGTTCTCCCATATGCATGGTGGTCATTGGTAATATTTAATAAAGGACTACCTAGGTATCCTGGATTTCCTCTGCTGGTATATAAATTATACTATTTCTCTTCTAGGTTTTTCCCTGGTGGAAATTTGGCCTAGAAATTCTCTGTGCATCAAGATAGGACATATCAACTGAAAGGCTTCAATTGGGGTAGGGAAGGTTGGTGGTCAACTGTCAGGCAGTGGGCCACCCCAAATGCTAGAATGAGAAACACTTACTCTGAACCTCCAACATTCATGCCAGAAGCATTAACTTCCCTCAGACAATTGATTCCATTTCTTTGGAGACAAGATGTCTGACATTTTGTCTGAGGGAAAATGCCTTCTGGTGAGGAAGGGAAGTAGAGTCATAACTGATGCTGGTGGCCTGTCTTCCAGGCCTTCAATCAATTCTGGGTTTTCAGTCCCCCTTCTCCCACTTTCCTTTGCCTGTTGGCCAAGAACGTGGCCTCTCCTTGGCAGCCTAAGCAGCCAGGCTTGGCTGGACACCCCCTCCATCTTGGCTCTCTTTCCTTTTGATACTGTCTACTTTGATTTCAATGGGATCTGAGGGGAGATTGGTGATGAGGAGTATGCCTGACCTGGGATCAGAAATCCTGTTTTATTTCCTGATTTTTCCCACGTCCAATACCCAGACTGACAGAGGCCCATGGTAATGGCTCACTCATCAAGCTCAGTGAAAATCAAAGAACTATTTAATGAATATCAGGGTCATCTCTAAACACAAGGCTCACATGTTCATCTCAGGGTTCTGGCCTCAGAGCTGAGGAGAGAGTAGGTAAACAGAGGAAGGAAACTGAATTACTTCAAGAAAACACAAGCATTGCCTTTATGTGGGTCAGGCTTTTCCAGATGGAGGTCTCTCTGGTCACCTGAAGGAAGGGGGCTTGTGCAGGAACAGATCCCCGTGGCTGACAAAACCAAGACCTTCCTCAGCTCAAGGCCTGGTGGGAAGAGCCAGCCACCCTCAGGAGTGCACACAAACTCCTCAGATTTTCTTCAGTTCCTCACCTGGCTCAGACAATGGTGTCTGGTACCAATTTGCATCTTGCTATTCTTTCCTTGCCTTTTTCCAACTCTTGCCCAGTAACCTCAGATAATCCCTTTCCACTCTGTCATCCCTTTCTTCAACTCATTTGTATGCACCCAGAAAACCCTAATCACACACCTATTAAGCACAGAATAATAACAGAGAAAACCTTGCTTCAAGGGAAAAAGGAAAGTCACAAGTCTGAAGTAAAAGTAAATTTAAGTCAGTGTCATTAAGTGATATAAATCCTGAAAATGACCAGAATTCCTTCTGGGCTTTCCACCAAAGTCTCTTGGGCTTCTTCCTTCTCCCTGTATTAAATGTGAACCACTAGAATCCCAAATAAAGATCTGTCCATTCATTCATTAAATATTTATTGACTGCTCCCTGTTTGCCTGATACTTCGCTAGTCACCAAGTATAAACAGAGGAGAAGACGTATGTCGTCCCTGTCCCCTTGGGGCTTTCAGTTCAATCAACCAACAAATGTTTATTAAGCATCTATTATGTAGGTTGAGAACTGAAACCAGGGATACTCATTCAGCTTAACACTGATTTTTTTTTTTAATTTATTTTTGGCTGCGTTGGGTCTTTGTTGCTGCACGCAGGCTTTCTCTAGTTGTGGCGAGCGGGGGCTACCCTTCGTTGCGGTGCGTGGGCTTCTCATTGCGGTGGCTTCTCTTTGTTGCAGAGCATGGGCTCCAGGCACGCCACGCGGGCTTCAGTAGTTGTGGCACACGGGCTCAGTAGTTGTGGCGCACGGGCTTAGTTGCTCCGTGGCATGTGGGATCTTCCCAGACTAGGGCTCGAACCCGTGTCCCCTGCATTGGCAGGCAGATTCTTAACCACTGCACCACCAGGGAAGTCCCAACATTGATTTTTTTTTTTTTTTTTGGCTGCGTTGGGTCTTCGTTGCTGTGCACAGGCTTTCTCTTGTTGCAGCGAGCGGGGGCTATTCTTCGTTGTGGTGCTCGGGCTTCTCATTGCAATCACTTCTCTTGTTGCAGAGCACGGGCTCTAGGCGTGCAGGCTTCGGTAGTTGTGGCACACGGGCTCTAGAGCACAGGCTTAGTAGTTGTGGTGCACGGGCTTAGTTGCTCTGCGGCATGTGGGATCTTCCCGGACCAGGGCTCGAACCCATGTCCCTTGCGTTGGCAGGCGGATTCTTAACCACTGCGCCACCAGGGAAGTCCCTTAACATTGATATTAACATGACTATTCCACTGCCTTCATTGGCATAACATTTTTCCAAGAGACTTCTGCCCAGAAAGATGAATGTTGCAAATTAACTTTATTGCTTATTTATTGCTGACAGTTGGCACCCTAAGACTGTCTGAACCCCTCACCTCAAAATCCTCATTATTCTGTGTTCATTCTAAACTATTACGCCATGACCCTTCCCCAACCCTAATCAACCCCCGCTCCTACCCCATCATGGAAAGACTCTTCCCCTTTAAATGAGACTTCAGAGTCTCAATAAATGTCATGGCCTTACTCATCTCCCTGTGAAGTGTTGTCAGACTGTCAAGGGGTAAGCAATAAACCTGGCTTTATCTAGTCAACAGGTTGCTCTTGTGATATCTGGGGAGCCAGCATTTGACAAGGTGCTGGGAGCACAGTAGTAACTGATGTCCTCATAGAGTTTACATTCTAGAGATAGCCGATAAGCAGATAAACCAGGAAATATGTAATTTGTATTTTACAACGTAGTTGGGGAGATAGTAGCCAAACAGATCATTACAAATTACAAACAGATCATTACAAAATAACTAAGAAAGAAATAAAGAATAGAGAACGGGGGAAGTTGGGAACCTAATTTTAAAAAATGATCTAGAAAACTCTCTTTGAAATGACTTGAGCTGGGGGTGAGGGTGGTCTGAGTGTTCCAAGTAAGGGGAGTAACTGGTGTTGAGACCCTGAAGCAGGAATGTGGTTCAGAAAGGTTCCATAACGGAAAAGAAACCAAGACAGGAGGGCAGCGGGGCAGCGGGCAGGACTGAGCAGACGGGGAAGGCAGAAGCTTCTCCACATCCTTACCTTGTTCAGAACCACTGCTTTACCTTGCTGTTTAACTATGACTTTTGCAACAGTTTTTTTCTAATACAGTACTTTTCTTTGCAAATATGCAGAGGTGAACATTGCATAGTTTAAATGAATTTTGGAGGGTCTTACTGTTTACAAAAGTGTTTTCATGGCAAAAAGGGTCCAGCTTTTATGAAATTCAACTCAGTAAATTTGAAGATCTAATTGGCTTTATTCAACATTCACGAATCAGGCAGCATTCCATTTAACAAGCAGAAAGGCCTCTGAGGAGTTGAACCAAACGGATCTTTTATAGGGACAAGGCATTTATTAGCAAAAGAATAGAAAGGATTGTTTCAGGCAAGGTCCCCTTCCCTTTGGGGCCAGGAAGGGCAGAAGTCTTTTGGAGACTACCTCACTAGTGTGGATCAGGAAATTCCAGACTGATTGGTTGAAAACTCAACTCCTGGGAGAGGCTGTAACTGCAATTAGGTTAGGTATTACGTTTTGGTTTTGCTAACGTGGCTTAGCGCCACGTTAAATTTAAAGAGTTCTTGTAGCTCCACTTGAGCTCAGGTTAGCCCTATTATTTGCTTAAGTGGCTTCTGTGTTTCCAGAGAAGGGCGTTTGGGGAACACACTTGGCGGGGTTGGGGGGGCTACGTTTCTGGCATACAGGTCTAGAAGCTTGCTCTCTCCAGCTGCATGACCCCGGGGTTTAAATCAACTACCAACTGATTTGCTAAAAAAAGTGAAAACCCAACCCGCGCTAATGGTTGCCCTCAGGCTCTTTCCGTCACTTGCAGGAAAGAATTGTCTTTCGGTGCCGCTGCTAAAATCCAAATGCGCCTTGGCCTCTGACCGTGTTGACGGAAGGATTGCCTAGTTACCTTGGTCTGGAGGCCTAAATTAGCAATCTCGCTTGGGCAGGACTAGACCTGCAGGAGCTGCAGTGCTGTCGCCCCGGCCACCCCCGTACACAGCCCGAGTGGAGTTTCTGCTTCTTTCAGCCCTCGCTCCCTCTCTCCCGCCGGCCGGCCGCGTGGAGGGCGCTCCAGCCGCACACCCCATATCGCCCGCTGCACACTCACACAAACATTGCCTCACTTTTCCACGCCCGGGCGGTGCGTGCCCCCGGGCCGGGACTCGCTCTGTGGTCTGCAAGCGGAGCGGCGCGCGCCCCGCTGCGTGCACTGCTCTCGGCCGGGCTCGGAGTTTAATCTCACACACAGTGTCCGGCTTCCTGTTCTCATCCCCCCCCCCTCCCGCCCCGTTTCCCTGGCCCCTCCCTCTCTCCAGCCCGATCCGCCCGCCGGCTCCCCCTCCCCCGATCCCTCGGGTCCCGGGATGGGGGGGCGGTGAGGCAGGCACAGCCCCCCGCCCCCATGGCCGCCCGTCGGAGCCAGAGGCGGAGGGGGCGCCGGGGGGAGCCGGGCACCGCCCTGCTGGCCCCGCTCGTGCTGGGCCTGGGCCTGGCGCTGGCCTGCCTTGGCCTCCTGCTGGCCGTGGTCAGCCTGGGAAGCCGGGCATCGCTGTCTGCCCAGGTGAGGCCCGCCTGCACACCCCTCCCTGGGCAGATCAGGAGCGGACTCTGCCGAGTAGCTGATGGGGCCGGGTGGGCCGAGGGCAGGGGGCCAGGAAGATGGGTGGAGGGTGAGATGTCAGGTGGAGAAGGACAGGGTGACGCTGCCTCCTTCCCAGCAGGAGCCTTCCCAGGGGGACCTGGTGGCAGAGGAGGACCCCGACCCGCTGGTGAGTGGGGGTGGGTGCTGGCCTCGGGCTGCCAGGCATGGGAAGTGTGTGCCCGCTGAGGATGCAGGGTGTGCCCCGGTTGTGCCAGCCGTGTGCGGGGGTGTGCACCAGCCGTGCTGTGGGGCATGGGTACGTGAGAGAGAGGGTGACAACTGCGTGTGAGGGGTTTGTGCCGCGCTCGTGTCAGCCGAGTACGAAGTGTTTAGTGGCCGTGGTGGAAGTGGGAATGTGTGGGTGTCCGCGTGGGAGAGGGATGCTGGCTGTGTGTGCGGTGCGTGTACCCACTGTGCATGCTGACTGGGTGTGGGCGTGTGTGCAATGTACCAATGGCTGGTTGGGCGGAGCAGGATAGGGGGATGTGGCTGGTTGTGGGAAGGGGGGCGAGGGCTGCGGCCTGACCCTGGAACTTGCCTCCTCGTGGCCCTGGCCACTCTTGGCTGAGGGGCTCGGTCTCTCCCGAAGACTTCTGTGCCTCTTGCTGGCTGGGGCCTCTCGTGACGGGCCCCCTGTCAGTCTCAGTTTATGTCTCTGCGAGTCCCTGGCAAGATCCTGGTTTAGCCCTGCCCTTAATGTCCCTAGGACCTGAATCCCCAGACAGAGGAGCGCCAGGATACCCTGCCTGTCCTGAAACTGGTTCGGCCTCGAAGGAGCGGTGAGCAGCCCTTTGTCCCAACCTCAGGAGTAATAATAGCGGCTGGTCTGTGGTGGCTTCTGGACTCATTATTGCTTTTGTTCCTCATAACAGCCCCGTGAAGCAGGCAGAGCAAAACCCATTATCCTCATTTACGGATAGAGAAACTGAGGCACTGAGAGTAAAGGGGGGGCTCACAGTCATGGAAACTCGAACCTAGAATTCTGACCCTCCCTCTGAAGCTCCTTCCATGGCATAGACCTGCTTCTCACTTCAGACCCTACCCCAGATATGAAGGTGGGATGGCCAGGAATTAGGAGAACCCCTGGGGTCCTGATGAAGATGAGGTAGGGGAGTCAGAGGCCTGAACCCCAAGAAGCAAAGAGACTTATGACTGGGGTGACCGTGTGACCACATATCCAGGTTTGCAGGGGGCTGTCCTGGCTTACACGTGTTAGCTCAGTGCGATGATTAATAACACCCCTATTGCTCTCAGAAGCATCCCAGTTTGGATGATAAATTATCAGCGGCTCTACCTATGGAGGAAGATAAGGCCTGAGGTTCTGAGGCCAGGAGTCTGGAGGAGAATAAGGATGCCAGGGTTTTGAGGGGGATGGAGCTGAGAGAGCAGGTCCTGGCCCCTCTAGACGTGGGGACTGCTTTGCCCATCTGTCTTTCTTTGATTCTCAGCACCTAAAGGCCGGAAACCACGGGCGCGCAGAGCGATTGCAGCCCACTATGAAGGTGGGTGACCGTGAGCCATGCCCAGGGAGAAGGGGTGGCAGAGGGGCAGGGCAGGGCTCACCAACCCTTCCCTGTGTCTTACAGTTCACCCACGACTGGGACAGGATGGAGCGCAGGCGGGTGAGACCCCATCCCCACCTCTGAGCTCTTCCCTGACCCCCACAGCACTGGCTTTCTAGACAAGGCCCCCCCCAAAACCTTGACTTCCCACCCTCATCCCCGCCTTCAGCCTCAGAACCCCAGAAGCCAGTTCAGGAAAGTGCTTAGGGCTCGCTTCTCTCGGCTCCCGAACCTGAACTTTCTCCGTGACTCAGACATAGGACCCTGGGGGAGGTCCCTTCCCCTCCCAGAGCACAGGCAGGTTCCCCCCACCAAACTACCAGCCCAGCTTCTTCTTTAGCCCTCGCTTGTCTCCAAGAAGCATCTTTGATTTTTTTTTTCCTCTTCTTTCCCTTCCATATTCCAAGAGTCTTCTTGCTCTGATCATTTTTCTCCAAATGTTTCCAGTCTCTGCTCTTCTTTTCCATCCCTACCCCACTCCCCACCTCAGCGCCATGACCTCGGAACCTCAAACTCATTCTCCAGTCCCTTCCCCATTCTAGACTTTCCCCGCCCCTACTCTGTCCCACCTGTGTTGCCAAGCTAAGCCCCCCTGAAGCCCGCCTTCCATTATTCTGTTGCTTTTCTGCTTGGATTGCAGCCTCTCCCCGGTCTGGTCTCAACCTCTTTTCCTGGCACACTCTTATGCCTTCTCCACACTTGTTGGGCTGACACCCCCTCCCCATCAGCGTGCCTCGTCTGGACTTTGCACATCCTATTCTCTCACCTGGAATGCTCTTCCACGTGACAGGTCAGGAGGCAAGACATGAGAGTGGCTTAGTCTAGGGGTCTGGCAGCAGAGATGGAGAGAAGTAGATGGATTCAGTGTGTGGCTTGAAGATAGGGTTTGCTGTGGGGATGAGAAGGATAAGGGAGAGGGGGGAATCAGAAATGACTTCTAGATTTTTAACTTGGGCATCTTTGAGAATAATGGTGCCATTTATTAAAATGGGGGTTAACCAGGGAGGAAATAGGTTGCGAGGTGTGTAAACTAATAATTGAATTTGAGATCTAATAATAACTAAGTGGATACATAATAATAAACAAGCGAGTTTCACAAATAGATGGCTGCACACGGTAGAGTACACATCCTGGGCAGGATGTGTAGAGTCGGGAGTCATCACCAGATGGGGGTATTTGAAGCTATAGGTCTGGATGAGACACCCAGGGGAAAGACGGGCTCCACAAGCGAAGCCCTGAGGCTCTTGGACCTTTACAAATGGAGCAGAGGAGGAGAACCCAGCAGAGACTGAGAAGCAACCAGAGAGAGGGGAAGAAACCCAGGGAGGGTGGTGTCCTGGAGTCTCGGAGGGGACACAGTTTTAAGAAGGAGCATGTGGCCGTCTGTGTTGAATGCAGATGACCAGTCACATGAGATGAGAACAGACAAATGGCCGCTGGGTTTGGTAACATTAAAAGTCAACTGGTGACCTTGACAAGGGCAGTGTCAGTGGTGTGGTTAGGATGGAAGCCAGCACGGATTACGTTAAGAGAAAATGGGAACTAGGAATCGGAGACAGTGACAACCCTTTCCAGAAGTTTCTCTGTGACAGGAGCAGAGAAATGGGCCAGGAGGGAGAGGAGGATGTGAATCAAGGAGAAGTTCGGTCCTTTTAGTGATAAACAATACTGCATGAGTCTTAGCTAATACTTATTCAGTGTTTAATCTCATCTAATCCTTGAGAAACAGTCCTGAAAGGAAGATAATCCGATCATCTCCATTTTACAGATAGAGGTGATGTAACTTGTCCGGGTCATGATGATACTGAGAGGTGGAGCCAGGATTTGAACCCAGCTAGTGTGTGCTTGTGTCCCAGACATTGTATGAGCGGCAACTGCTGGTGCATGGATGGGGGAACCTGCAGGGCAACATCAAGAAGGTGGGAGGGGGTGGGTTCCAGAAGGAAGAGAGGGACACATCATCCCATCACCATAAGAGGCTCAATGGCAACCATGAGAACAGGTTGGTTTGTGGTTTCGGTGGCAGGACGTGGGGGAGCCCTTACCTGATGACTTCTAGGTCCTCTGGAGAACGAGGGAGACGGGCAGGAGAGATGGTGCTAAAGCAAGCATAGTGGGGGAAAGAAGGACGACTGCCATGCAGTAAGGAATGAGTTGTGATTGTGAAACTGAGTGACACCACGGTCCCAGACACACCATGCCCTTAGCCACAACCAGCTCAAACTGGTTCCCTAGCCAGGAATGCCCTCTCTCCTTCTCTCCCCCTACTCTTCCTGCCCCAGGCCGACCTTCCTCCCTTCTGTATGGACCATTTATTTCAGTGGTTACCCAGACATTCATTCATTCATTGACTCAACACACACGCCCTGAGATCCCACTGTTTGTAAGGACCCAGCTAGGTGCCCACAGTGAATAATACCCAGACCTATTTACAAGGAATTGCTGTCCAGGAGAAGAGACAAACATATAAATTTGTAAATTACAATGTGATACAACAAGAACAATAAAGAAAGTAGCCAGAGGTGTATGGCGGCACAGAGGAAGACAAGTTTACAATGGAGTAAGGGACTCCTTCCCCAAGAAGGTGTGGGCCTTGAAGTGTGAGTGTGAGATGGACAGGGGGGCAGGGGCCACTTGTGCAAAAGCCCCGAGTCTGCCAAGAGTATGATGAGGCTGGGGGACCGGAGCAGCTCGATGTGGCTGAGGAGACAGAACTAGAAGAGCAGCAAGGGGTGAGGCCAGAGAAGAATGCGGAGCCAGGTCACAAATGGAATCTGGAAGTTATCCTGAGGTCAAAACAAGAGAGGCAGGCTCGCATCTGCATTTTAGAAACGTCACTCTGTGGCTCTGTGTCGCCTAGCGAGTAAACTGGACCAGGCAAGACTGGAAACAGGGAGTCCAAAGAGGAAGCAGGCTGGGAAGAGTCCCAGTGGGAAGTGGCAGGGGCCAGACCAGGGAGGGAGACAGAGCTATTTAGGTGGCAGAATTGCTAGAAACTGGTGATCAGTGAATGAAACTGGTAAAGGAGAGAGTGGCTTGGGTGCCTGGTAAGAGGTAGAACCAGGAACCCAATGTGGAATGCAGACAGTCAAGCAAGTTTGGGATGGGGCAGGACCAGGCTCAGTTTTGATCTAGGTGAGTTTGAGGTGCCAGGGGCTATTCTGATGGCAGGCAGGTAGCAGTGTCAGGAGGGGCAGGAAAGGGCAGGGCTGGAGACTCAGGTTGGAGTCTGCAAAGTAAAGGCCAAGGGAACCCCTAGGTGGGGATGAAAGTGCCCAGCGAGCGTCATGTTCTCCTTGAGAAAGCAACAAGAACAGCGCACAGGGGCAGGCAGAGGGTGGGGCTGCTGGGGAAGGAAGCTGGCCAGGCTACTGAGATGAAGCCAGTGAAGCCCTGGAGAGTGGCCCATGGACCCAAACAAGAGAGAGCTGTTGCCATGGCCGCCTCCTCCCCTCTATCTTCCCACCAGCGTGTGCTTGGTGCCCACTCAGGGCAGGCCCAGCTCCAGGGGCTGGGGTGCAGTAACAAGACCAATACCTCTGCCCCCTGGGGGAGTCAGACCCCAAACTATCACAGAAGGAAATAAAATGATTTCCCTCCTTGGTGACTGCTGTGAGAGAAACGGGGTGAGTGGAGGAGAGATTATCGGAGACGAGCTCTTTCAGGCTGGGAGGACTGGGGAGGTCTCTCAGAGGGACCAGTCTGACAGGAGGGGCCAGGCAGGGGAGGAATCCTTCGGGGAGGGAAGAGCAGCAAAAGCCCTGTGGAAACAATGAGCTTGGTGCGCAGCGGGAACAGAAAGCGGGCCGGAGTGGCTAGAATCTTGTGACTTGGAGGAATGTGTGAGATTAGATGCGAGAGGTAAACAGGGGCAGCCCATAGAGGACCTGGGAAGCCACTTGAGACCCTGCTCTGTCATTTGATTATTTATCTTCTTTACAATTTGCAATTACCCTCACTCTAGATTTTTTTTTTTTTTGGTAATGGCTTTATTGAGATATAATTCACATTCTATATAATTCACCTGTTTAAAGTGTACAATTAAGTTTTTAGTATATTCACAGAGTTGTGAGATCATCACTACGGTAATTTTAGAGAGTTTTCATTACCTCAAAAAGAAACCCTGTACCCTTTACCCACCACCCCATATTTCCGTGATCCCCCCAGCCCTAAGCAACCACTAATCTACTTTCTGTCTCTATATATTTGCTTACTTGGACATTTCATAGAAATCATATAATATGTGATCCTTTGTGACTGGCTTCTTTCACTTAGCATAATGTTTTCAAGGCTCCTCCATATTGTAGTGGGTATTAGTATTCCATTTCTTTCTTTTTTTTTTTTTTTTTCCCCTTGGCCCCAGTGCGTGGCTTGTGGGATCTTAGTTCCCCAGCCAAGGATCGAACCCGCAACCCCTGAAGTGGAAGTGCAGAGTCTTAACCACTGGACCGCCAGGGAAGTCCCATTATTGCATTTCTTTTTATGGCTGAATCATACCTCATTGTATGGACTTAATACAATTTTCCTTATCCATTCATCAGTGGATGGACATTTGGGTACCATTTTATTGTTTTTAATGTTTTTTTCTTTTTTCCCCTCTTTTTACTTTTTTTTCATATTTTCCTTTTCTCTTATTTTTAATTTTAATAATCCAAGTAACGTATGATTCAAGTAATGCATCGATACATTCTCCAAGTAGAAGAGCAAACAATACAGACACAAACTATAAAAGCCCCCATGCTTCTTCAGTCCTCCTCTTCTCCCCAGAAGTGGCTGGTGACAACTTGCCCTGTATGGTTCTGGTCATATATGTGGGGTTTCTTCACCGAACTTCCTATTACACTCCCAGCTCCCTAGGCCCTGGCGCCTCCCTTGCCCTGGGCCCTCTAGATATCTTCTGGGTAAGGTAGGCCCAAAGGTTTATAAACTCAGTGGCTGGGGAGTGTGAGAAAGTTCTATAAAGGGATTTCCCCCTGTCTCTGAACATCCACATTCAGGTGTGGACGGGACGGTGAGTGGCTGGGAAGAGGCCAAAATCAACAGCTCCAACCCACTGCGCTATGACCGCCAGAGCGGGCAATTTATGGTCACCCGGGCTGGGCTGTACTACCTGTACTGTCAGGTAAGCCCCACCTGGCTCCACGGGTAGAGCAGGAACTGAGGGAGAAGGGCTGGGCTTAAGGGGTGGGGGCAAGTTAAGGGTGGGGAGGAGGAGCTTGGGGTCTGGGCTGGAGAGGAGCCCAGGGCAAGCAGAGGCCTGGACTCCGCCCCCCTCCCCCACCCCCTCCCCCACCCCCCAGGTGCACTTTGATGAGGGGAAGGCTGTCTACCTGAAGCTGGACCTGCTGGTGGATGACACGCTGGCCCTGCGCTGCCTGGAGGAGTTCTCGGCCACAGCGGCCAGTTCCCTCGGGCCCCAGCTCCGTCTCTGCCAGGTGTCCGGGCTGTTGCCCCTGCGGCCAGGGTCCTCCCTGCGGATCCGCACCCTCCCCTGGGCCCATCTCAAGGCTGCCCCCTTCCTCACCTACTTTGGACTCTTCCAAGTTCACTGAGGGGGCCCTGGTCTCCCGGTGGTTTGCCAAGGCCGCTGGCTCCCCACGGCAGCTCTCTGAGCACCCCAGTCCCCTCTGCCCACCCTGAGCGGCTCCTCCCCCAGACCTGCCTCTCCCTCTGTAGGCTGCCAGGGCACGCTCAAGACATGTCCATGCCACAGAAATAGTCCCCTCATCTCTGACAGCTCCCCGCACCTCCAGCTCTCCACCTCACTAGCTCCCAAACCCCCATTTATCTCCTGACTCCCCACCCTGGCCGCAGCCCCCCAGGACACTGTGTTTACTGTACTCTGGGTGACGATGGGTCCTGAATACCCCTCTTCAGGCACTAAGAGGGGCTGGATGCCAGAGAGACTGGGACTAGGCCAGGCGTTCCCGAACGTGAGGGGTAAGAGACCAAGACATGATAATTCCTCCCCTGATAATTCCCTGTGGATTTTTAAAACAGATATTATTTTTATTATTATTGTGACAAAATGTTGATAAGTGGATATTAAAAAGAATAAGTCACGGTCGCTCTCTTTATTGGGCCTTAGGGGACATCCTCGGGGTAGCTGAGGGCCATGCGAAGGGGGTCTGGGAATTGGGGAGTGGGGGGCAGGACGCCCGGAATTGCAGGGCGATGTCCAGGCTTGGGAGTGGGGACCTACATGCCTCTAACCCCCAAGCATGAGCAGAGAGTCGAAAGGCAAACTGCCAGGAAAAAAAATCAATCCTCTGCCCAAGGTCCAGCAGAAGCAGCCTCATTTACCTATAGGAGGCGGGCTTCCTCCTGCGGGGAATCCCTGGGCTGGGAGGAGCCGGAGCCCTTCCTCCTGGCAGCCTCGGAAACTTCAGCAGGTGCTGGCACAAGCCCTGGCTGGGACGCGGGGTGGGAGCAGGCCCAGCATGGGGGCTCAGGGTCAGGAAGCGGGACGCCGGAGCCCAGGAACACGGACACCTGTGTCCTTGGGGCCAGGGAGGAATCCTACAGTGGCAGGGTGCTTGGGCTGTCTCTTTCTCTCTTTGTCCAGAGCCTTATGTTAAGAGCTTTTCTCGGGAAACAGGAAGTCCTGCCTGCCAAGTTCAGCACAGGGAGTAGTGCAGGCCTTATTCCAACACACCCGGCCTGGCCTTAACCCCAGAACTCAGCCAGTTTCTTGCTTCCGCGACCCTGGTTCTCCTCCCCACTGACGCCCTCCCCTTCTTTCCCACCTTTGGTCTCTCTCAGCAAACTGCCCCAGAGATCTCGCCTGTGCCTGGGCCAGAGGGTCTTCCACTCTCACCCCTTGACCCTCAATGCTGCCCAGCTCGTCCCTCCATCCCGGCTCCTGGCACCATGCCCCATAGCCAGCCAACCTTCCCTCCCCCACTTCTGGGGCCGCCCTGGGGTTCCTGCGCTCTGGCCGCTCCTCCCGGGTGTCGCTGGCAGCCCTGTCCTTCTTAGAGAGACTGACAACAAATTCTCCTGAGGCTGGAGGAGGGTGAGGGGTCTCGGGACAACACTGGCCCTGCAGCGGGGTGCCAGGAGCACCAACAGTGCCCCGAGCTTGCTTTCTGCCTCCCTCCTTTTTATTCTCAAGTTCCTTTTTATTTCTCCCTTGCGTAACGCCCTTCTTCCCTTCTGCACCACTGCCTGCACCCCGACCCTCCCCGTCACCTCCTTGCTACCCCACTCCTGAGGCTACAGCTGTTGGCAGGGTCCCCAGCTCATGCCGGCCTTATCTCCTTCTTTACTAGCCCCCAAAGGGCCCCCGGGAGACATGGGGGGCCCAGTCCGAGAGCCGGCACTCTCAGTTGCCCTCTGGTTGAGTTGGGGGGCGGCTCTGGGGGCTGTGGCTTGTGCCATGGTTCTGCTGACCCAACAAACAGAGCTGCAGACCTTAAGGAGAGAGGTGACCCGGCTGCAGAGGACCGGCGGGCCCTCCGAGAAGGGGGAAGGGTATCTGTGGCTGAGCCTCCGGGAGCAGGTGAGTGAGGGGAGAAGGGTGTCTGGGAGAGAAGGATGGGTGGCAGGGTGGTCTCCAGGCCTCTTGGTTCCAGCCGCCTGCTCTGCAAAGTTTTCAATGGGTGCAAGAGAGGGTCCCAGGTTTGGAGGTCAAGGGAGCAACCATTCCAGGAAAGGAAATGGTTAAAGATTAATGCTTCTTGTACCTAACAGATCCTGGAGGACAGCCAGCACCAAGACTCAGGTTGCTGGGGAAAGGTGCAGGAGAGATGTGAGGCATTCCTGGGGCGGGGGAGGCCTGGGGGAAAGGCTTTCTGGGACCCTTGCATCTTAGCCTAACCCTGACCCTCTTTCCATGAGCAGAGCTCTGATGGCGTGGAAGCCCGGGAGAATGGGGAGAGATCCCGGAGGAGGAGAGCAGTGCTCACCAAAAAACAGAAGAGTGAGGCCCCCGGGGTGCAGCAGGGGTGGGAGGTGATCAAGCAGCACGGGGATTTGGAGACTGAGACCCTGAGCCAGGGGTGAGGGTGGAGGGCCGACAACAGAGCAACGGGGGTAGGTGGGCGCTGCTGAGATTTCCTCCTTCTCTCCCCAGAGAAGCGCTCAGTCCTTCATCTCGTTCCCGTTAACATCACCTCCAAGGGTGAGCACTATTTTCAATAATGGCTTTTGAGCAGAGGCAAAATCTAGGAACTGTGGGGCTGGCACCTGGGCCCAAGAGAACCTTAGAGGAGAAAGTGTCTGAGTGTGCACAGAAATCCTGACTGCCACACTCCTTGCCTCCAGAGGACTCTGATGTGACAGAGGTGATGTGGCAACCAGCTCTCTGGCGTGGGAGAGGCCTGGAGGCCCAAGGATATGTCATTCGAGTCTGGGATGCTGGAGTTTATCTGCTGTACAGCCAGGTAACCCCAAACACCCCCGGAGCCTCACCTGAGGGCCTGTTCTCCCAAAGCCTTATGCCCCAGCACTGAGGGTTCCCAACCCCTATGCATACGCAACTTAGAGGACCCTTCTTCATTCCTCGGCTCCCTTGTCAGGGCTCCTGAGGCCGCCCAGACCTGAGCCACACTATCCCGTTTTCTTCATCTCCTCCCCTCCCTGCCAGGTCTTGTTTCATGATGTGACTTTCACCATGGGTCAGGTGGTATCCCGGGAGGGCCAGGGAAGGCAGGAGACTCTATTCCGATGTATACGAAGCATGCCCTCCAACCCCGACTGGGCCTACAATAGCTGTTACAGCGCAGGTGAGAGCCTGAGAGGCGGGTGAGCAGTGGAGGGTGGATGCGAGGAGAGCAGGGGATCTCTGACCTGGGGGCACTGGTGCGGGAGCTACAGCAGGGGGATGGAAGAAGCGTGGGTGTAGAGGCAGAGCTGAGGAGTGAAGGACAGAATACCTTGGTCCTTACAGGAGGCACAGAAAAGGTTGAGCTGGAGAAGGGAGGGTGAAACATCACAGTATCTTTATGGCCGTGCTTCACTGAGCATCTCTTTTCTCCCTTTTCTCAGGTGTCTTCCATTTACACCAGGGGGATACCCTGAGTGTCATAATCCCCCGGGCAAGGGCGAAACTTAGCCTCTCTCCACATGGAACCTTCCTGGGGCTTGTGAAACTGTGATTGTGTTGTAAAAGGTGGTTCTGAGCTTGGAAGACCAGGGTGGGTTCATTTTGGAGACAGCCCAGAGCTGACCAGACAAAGGACAGGGAACAGTCAGGAACAGAGGCCTCTTCTGGGTTTGACTGGAATCCCAGGTTTGACAGCTCGTGACTCTCCCTTCCTCTCTTCTCCCCCCCACCCCACCCCCAGGACTTCGAATTCATGGATATTAAAGAGGTAGTAGAATATCTTGCTCTTAGTCTCCATCCAGCCCCAAATTCTTGAGGGAGTTGGGCGGGGGTGGGAAATGCCCGGCATTGTCTAGACTTGCTCTGGGTCCCACTGGAATGCTTCCAGAACAGCACCACCATCTAGCGGCAATCTGAGACAACGATCCTGCCTGTTGGCAGATGGCCACGAATCCTTCCACCACTCAGGAAAACTCCTGGTTCTTTACACCACACCTCTCTAGGTATCCTCTGCCTCTCCACTCCACAAGAAGCCTCATCTTCACTCTCCTCTCTCCATCTATTGGGGCCCAGTTTCCATCACTGTTTCCAGAGGTGTAATTATTATGCGCCCGTCTGCAGAAGGTGCCCAACGACGACGGTCCCCTTGCAGCCACATCATTACTCTTCGGGTGCCAACTTTTGCCTTTCACGCTCTCCACTGCCCTGGCGCGGCAGGCCACTCTAAGCCTCTCTGGACTGGGAGGGGAGCCGGGGAGCCTCGGATAAATCGTACGCCCTAGTCCTGATCCTGTCTCACTCCTCTGATCTCTCCTTTCTGCGCAAGCCCTGCCTAAAGTTAAAAAATAAAAGAGAATAAATGGAACCTCGGATCCAATTCCCCTGCTGCTGTGCCTCAGCTCCGTCCCCGTACCAGGATCTCCCGGCCCCCACGGCCCTCCACCGAAGCGCCTCACTGGACCGAGGCGCCTCACTGTACCCAGGCATCAGGGTCCCCAGCTCAAGCCCGGCGGCGCGTGGAACGCAGGGCTACGCAGCGCGGGGGCGGAGGGCGGGAGAGCGGCACGGGACACGCAGGCGCAAAAGAGCGAGTGGAAGCACCGCCCGGCACGGCTCGGGTTAAGCGGGTGTGCGCAGGCGTGGGGTCGTGGGCGGGACGGTCCCGTGGCGTCTGCGCTCTCGCGCAGGCGGGACTAGGCGCGTGGTGGCCGCGGCGGCGCTGTTCGCCGGCTGTGACGTACTAATTGTGCGCCACCACCGCCGGTGGGCCTGGGGCTCGCGGGAGGGGAAGGAGGAGGAGGAGGAGGAGGGGGAGGTGGTGGAGGTGGAGGCTGAAGCAGAGCGAGAGGCGGCCGCGGCGGGGTGGCTCGGCGGTGCGGCGCGCGGCCCAGAAGCATTGGAATCCTGAATTGAGACGGCTACGCCTGAAGACAGCAGGAGTGGCGGGGCAGCCGCCGTCGCCGGAGAGATGAGCCGGGAAGCCTGAGGCCGGAGACGCCCGCCCTCGGGCCTGTCCGCCCGGCTTCCCCGCTCCCGGTGAGGACGCCCCCTCCCCTCCCCCCAGCTCTGCCACGGCCTCTCCCATTCCTGGACCCCATTCCTACCTAACCGGTGCTCAGGAGGCCCTCGAAGGGGCTTTTTAAGGCCCTTGCACGCCGAGCCGCCCGAACCTGTAGGATCATACCGGTGCTGGGACGCATTCTGGTCCCCGGGACGGAGCAGGAGAGGGGGCTGGGCCAACCTAGCTCGGCTCAGTTCAGTCCCAGCGCGCCTTGATTCGGCTGCCTCAGCACCGCTTCGGTTCTGTTTCAGTTTCCTCTAAAATCATTCCCTTTCCATTAGATTTTACGACCTGAACCATAGCCCTGGTATCCCCATTCCTTCCTGAGACTACCTGAGCATGCCCACACACCCCACTCATTCCACGGTGATGGAGAACTCTCTTCCCACTCTAAATCACGGTTTCTCTGCGGAAATTGTGTTCTCAGGTATCTCTGTACCATGTCAGGATTCCCGTACTGAGCCTTCTCCCTTATTAGGCTCTCAACTAGGATATCCTTGGTGGTATTAAAATAGAGAAGTGGAGCCTGAAAATACTAGGTTTGATCTGGGGATCTGAGAAATAAGAACCTCGAGGCCTGCCGCTTAGCCATTCTTCCTTGCCTCTATCTGGGCAGGAGAGAGATGATGGCACAGACTCTGAAGGGCACCTTGTGGACCATATTAACTAGAAAGATATGAAGTTAGGAGTTTTTAAGTTTTTTCTCTTTTCCTTAGTTTATTTGCATTTGATTGCAGAAGAGGCGTGCTGAGGAAGAGAGGCAGAATCTGGGGTGTAGGATGTTTGGATTCTGACGCTCTAACCTTTGTTTTACAGGTTACTGGAAGATGAAAGAGACTATACAAGGGACCGGGTCTTGGGGGCCTGAGCCTCCTGGACCCGGCATAGCCCCAGCTTATTCAAGTCCCAGGCGGGAGCGTCTTCGTTGGCCCCCACCCCCCAAACCCCGACTCAAATCAGGTGGAGGGTTTGGGCCAGATCCTGGGTCAGGGACCACAGTGCCAACCAGACGCCTTCCTGTCCCTCGGCCCTCTTTTGATGCCTCAGCTAGTGAAGAGGAGGAAGAAGAAGAAGACGACGAGGAGGAAGATGAGGAAGAGGAAGTGGCAGCTTGGAGGCTGCCCCCCAGATGGGGTCAGCTGGGAGCCTCCCAGCGGCCTCGCCCTCCCCGCCCTGCTCATCGGAAAACGTGTTCACAGCGCCGTCGCAGAGCTATGAGAGCCTTCCGGATGCTGCTCTACTCAAAAAGCACCTCGCTGACATTCCACTGGAAGCTTTGGGGGCGCCACCGGGGCCGGCGGCGGAGCCTTGCACACCCCAAGAACCATCTTTCACCCCAGGAAGGGGGTGTGACACCACAGGTGCCATCCCCCTGCTGTCGTTTTGACTCCCCCCGGGGACCACCTCCCCCCCGGCTGGGTCTGCTAGGTGCTCTCATGGCTGAGGATGGGGTGAGAGGGTCTCCACCAGTGCCCTCTGGGCCCCCCATGGAGGAAGATGGATTAAGGTGGACTCCAAAGTCTCCTCTGGACCCTGACTCGGGTAAGGTGGGAATGGGGCAGAGGAGGGCATGGGGAGAGCTAAGATCCTGGGAGACCAGGAGCCTCTTGCTGTGGTGAGAACTGGGTCTAAGGAAAGTATGAGGGCAGAGAGAGGGAGGGTCCAGACAGCAGTGAAATGTCTTCAGCCCCACTTTGAGCAGGAACTAAGTCTGGGAAGAGAGTCAAGGCTGGGATACAGGATCTATAAGTAGGTGTCCTGTGCATAGATGAGAAAGGGAGTCGCGGTTTAGAAAAGTCAGTCATGTCCGCTTGAAGTCCCTCTTCGTGTGGCCTCTCAGGATAAGTGCCCCTGCGTGTACATTTCTAGAGGGTGCCATTCGTATAGTGGTGGGATGGGATCTTTCTGAGTAGTGGAGTACATCACCTGGACAGTTGTGTGTGACATTCTCACTCAGAGTATTTCTCTTTCGGAGAACCCCACTAAACAACTTCAGGCTTTCTTTTTATTTATTTATTTATTTATTTTTTAAAAATGTTTGTTTACTTATTTTGGTTGTGCTGGGTCTGAGTTGCGGCAGGCTTTCTATTTCTTTATTAATTATTTGAGTATTTATCGAGCCTTTGCTGTATGCCAGGTACTATGCTAGGTGCTAGGCATATTGTGGTGAGAAATATTTCTGAAATTTACATCTCTCTGAATCCTAGTGTTTTCTTGCTTTCCTCCTGTTTATGAGTACAGGTATACCTCATTTTATTGCGCTTCGTTTTATTGCAATGCAAAGACATTGCATTTTTTACAAATTGAAGGTTTGCGGCAACACCAAGTAGAGCAAGTCTGTCAGCGCCATTTTTCCAACAGTATTTGCTCAATTCATGCTTGTATCACGTTTTGATAATTCTCGCAATATTTCGAAGCCTCCACCCATGAAAAGATTACAACTCACTGAAGGCTCAGATGATAGTTAGCATTTTTTAGCAGTAAAGTATTTTTTTAAAAAGTATTTTTATTTTATTGGCATATAATTGATTTACAAAGTTGTGTTAGTTTCAGGGGTACAGCAAAGTGATTCAGTTATACATATACATTCTTTTTTTAAATTCTTTTCTCATATAGGTTATCACAGCGTATTGAGTAGAGTTCCCTGTGCTCTATAGTATATCCATGTTGGTTATCTATATTATGTATAATAGTGTGTGTATGTTCATCCCAAGCTCCTGATTTATCCCTCCCCCTGCCACTGTTTCCTCTTTGGTAACCATAAAGTTTGTTTTTGATATCTGTAAGTCTGTTTCTGTTTTGTAAGTAAGTTCATTTTATCTTTTTTTTAAAATTAGGTTCCACATATGAGTGATATCGATATTTGTCTTTCTCTGACTTACTTCACTTCTTATAATAATCGTTAGGTCCATCCATGTTGCTGCAAATGGCATTATTTCATTCTTTTTTATGGCTGAGTAATATTCCATTGTGTGTATATACCACATCTTCTTTATCCGTTCCTCTGTTGATGGACGTTTAGGTTGCTTCCATGTCTTGGCTATTGTAAATAGTGCTGCCATGAACCCTGGGGCACATGTATCTTTGCGGATTATGGTTTTCTCCGGTTATATGCCCAGGAGTCGGATTGCTGGGTCATATGGTAGTTCTGTTTTTAGTTAAGGAACCTCCATACTGTTCTTCATAGTGGTTGTACCAATTTACATTCCCACCAGCAGTGTAGGAGGGTTCCCTTTTCTCCCATCTCCAGCATTTATTTTTTGTAGACTTTTTGATGGTGGACATTCTGACTGGTGTGAGGTGATACCTCATTGTCGTTTTGATTTTCATTTCTCTGATAGTGATGTTGAGCATCTTTTCATGTGTAATAAAGTATTTTTAAATTAAGGTATGTACATTTTTTTTTTTTAGACATAATGCTGTTGCACACTTAATAGATTATAGTAAACATAAGTTTTGCATGCACCAGGAAACCAAAAAGTTTGTGTGACTCGCTTTATTACATTATTCGCTTCATTGTAGTGGTCTGGAAGTGAATCCGCAATATCTCTGAGGTATGCCTGTAGTAACTTTTCCTGTCTTTTATAACCTCTTGGACATAATTATCTCATGCTTTAGGGTTTTCATCCTTTAGAGTTTATATTGGTAGATTTCATTCCAGTTCATCCTTTTTGTGGTCTTATAATTTGTGTGCATCATTTAATCTTCCCATTGGCCTTTGCTCTGAGCCAGTTTCTTGCCTCCATTCTGTTTCCCCTGCCCTGCAGGCCTCCTCTCTTGTACTCTGCCCAACGGCTTTGGGGGACCACCTGGGCCAGAAGGGGAGCGAAGTCTGGCACCCCCTGATGCCAGCATCCTCATCAGCAATGTGTGCAGCATCGGGGACCATGTGGCCCAGGAGCTTTTTCAGGGCTCAGATTTGGGCACTGCAGAAGAGGCTGAGCGGACTGGGGAGAAATCTGGCCAGCACAGCCCCCTGCGGGAGGAGCATGTCACCTGTGTGCAGAGTAAGGAACCCTAGAGGATCTAGTCTCTTTCCCACAGCTGACTCCTAGATCGGAGTCCAGAGGCCTTACCTCACTCCTCTCTCCCTCCTCCACTCAGGCATCTTGGATGAATTCCTTCAAACTTACGGCAGCCTCATCCCCCTCAGCACTGATGAGGTAGTAGAGAAACTGGAGGACATTTTCCAGCAGGAGTTTTCTACACCTTCCAGGTGAGGCATGAAAGAGATGCTCTTTGGAAGAGGGCTGGGACCGGGGAGATGGGGTGAGAATGCTGCTGCCTTTTCTCCCCTAGGGATGTAGTCAGGGAGGGAGGAGGGAGCTAGAACGGAGGGGAGGAATCTGCAGGCAAGGCGCCAAGCCCCTGTGAGCCAACAGGGAGGGGCTTTACGTGGGACCCTGAAATACCACGTGTACCTAAGTATTCCTGTACCTCTTACTGGGGAGTAAGCCTTTAGCAAGTCCTCAAAAGGACCCATGACCGAAAAAAAGGAAAAAAAAAAAAAAAAGGTTAGTTTTAGATTCTTATTCTAGGCAGTAGAAGGTACTTCTGTGTGCCCTAGCCCCCTCGTCTCTTGTGTGACTCCACCCTTGGCCTACCCAGGAAGGGCCTGGTGCTGCAGCTGATCCAGTCATACCAGCGGATGCCAGGCAATGCCATGGTGAGGGGCTTCCGAGTTGCCTATAAGCGGCATGTGCTGACCATGGACGACCTGGGGACCTTATATGGACAGAACTGGCTCAATGACCAGGTAAGGAGGCATGCAAAAACAGGCCCAAGAGGGGATTCAGGGAGCAGGGTGTCTGGGGCCCTCTGCATGGGGGAGCCCTGTACCCATGCCACACCCTCCATGGCAAGTGGCCTCCCATCTTCTCCCCAGGTGATGAACATGTATGGAGACCTCGTCATGGACACGGTCCCTGAAAAGGTAGGCCTAACCAGATACTTCAGTCCCTGCAAGAACTTCCGCAGTTTTAAGCAGCTTTTTCAGTCCCTTTCATCTCTTCCATTTTACATGAAGAGGGTCTTTCTCTCTGGGGAGAGGCAGTAGAAGGTAATTTGTTCAATTCAAATCTGTAATCTTGGTCCTGAACTTAACAATTCTAGTCCTTTCCTCCAGTCTGTAGTGTTTTTCCCCTATGGCTAACCCCACAGATTGGGGTGGGAAGCTATAAGATGAGGTTAAAAATAGTTTGTGTTTTTACCCTCAGTGAGTTGGACTAGAGTTTGTTGAAACCAGTCCTTAGAGCCATAATGAAATGGAGTGGGCTGGGGAGAGGACACTTAGCAGGAGGGCCTGAGGTCTTTTAATTCCATCCAGCTCTTTTGTATCATTGGCACAGGTGCATTTCTTCAACAGTTTCTTCTATGATAAACTCCGTACCAAGGGTTATGATGGGGTGAAAAGGTGGACCAAAAACGTGAGTTATGAATTCACATCTACTTGTGTAACACCTTGCCTCTAAAGAAGAGTTCTGTTTTCTGTGAGCCCTTTCCTCAACCCTGTTCATTCAAACTTTCAAGTATTTATTAAATGTTTTCTGTGTGCCAGGTGCTGTTCTGGGCACTAAGGATACAGTGTTAAATAAGGAAAACTTCTTGCCTTTATGGGGTGAGAGTAAATATGCAAGTTAAATTTCAGCTAGTGATAAGTGCTGTGAACAAGCTAAAACAGTAATGTGGTAGCATGGGGGTGGGTACTTTAGATTGGGTGGTCTGGGAAGGCCTCTCTGTTAGCTGAGACTTGAATGACAAGGAGCTAACCCTGTGCAGATCTGGGGCAAGGGTGTTCTAAGCAAAGGGGACAGCAAGTACATGGGACACAAGGTGAGAAAGAACGTTTGAGGGTCAGAGGGCCTGTGTGGTTGGAGTAGAGTGAGCAAAGGGAAAACGATAGAAAATTTGGTCAGAGAGTAGATAATGTGAGGCATGGAGGGTAGATTTTTTTTTTTTTTAATTTACTTATTTATTTATTTTTGGCTGCGTTGGGTCTTTGTTGCTATGCACGGGCTTTCTCTAGTTGTGGTGAGCGGGGGCTGCTCTTCATTGCAGTGCGCAGGCTTCTCACTGCGGTGGCTTCTCTTGTTGCGGAACACGGGCTCTAGGTGCGCGGGCTTAGTTGCTCCGTGGCATGTGGGATCTTCCCGGACCAGGGATCAAACCCACGTCTCCTGCATTGGCAGGTGGATTCTTAACCACTGCGCCACCAGGCAAGTCCCAAAGGAGGGTAGATCTTATTCTTTGTGTTCTGAGAAGCCATTGAAGAGTTTTAAGCAGGGTGGGAAGTGCCTCATGTTTTAAACTCCTGTTTCAATGATAGATTGAAAGAGGCAAGAGTGGAAGCAGGCAGGCTAAATGGAGTAGCCGAGAAGTCCAGATGAGAAACTTGGACCAGAGGGGTAAAGGCAGAAATAGAAGTAGTTTTATCTAGGATAAATTTTGCCAGTAGAACCAGTAGGACTTTCTGATGGATTGGACATGAGAAATGAAGAAAAGATAAGATTCAAGGGATGTAGGGGAGCCGGCTTGGCGGTGGCGGGGGGAGTTCTTTTCCCCTGTCCAGTTAGTTTACCTGCCCTCTGATTCAAAGGCCAGGAAATTTCTACAGTGAGGTGGGGCCGTTGACTCCAGCATTTCTTAATTCCTGTCTCCAGGTTCAAGAGCTTACACCCTCAGGGACCCGGCAGGCCTTCTTCTGGCAGAGGCAGGGTGACATGCAGTGGAAAGAACTTGGCTTTCTGTATGCCGGTGTTTAAATCCCACCTCTGCCATTTCTTACTTCTGTGACCTTGAGCAAGTTACTTTACTTTTCCAAGCCACAGTTTCCTGATGTGAACTTTCTCAGAGGATTGTTGTGAGCGTTAACTGATTGAGCATCTATTAGGTGCCATGCATTGTTCTTAGTGTATCATGGATATTAACTAGTTTAATCTGCATAACAAACAGGTGAGGGTAGGTACTGTTATTTTCACCCTCTTACAGAAAAGGGAACTGAGGTACAGAGAGTTATTAAGTAGCTTGCCTGTGGTCATACGCTAGTAAGTGGAAGAGCTGGCTTTGAACCCTGAGAGTCTGGCTCCAGGATCCTGAGCCTGGGTTCTTAGCTACTAAGCACTTGTACCTTTAATGTGTGAAAAGTACCTGGCCCTGTCCTGGGCTCTCGAGTGTTTGTTCTGCACCACCTCCTCTGTCCTGCCTTCCTCCTTAAGCCCAATAATCCAGACATCCAGATGCTGAGCCTTGCCTCACAGTCCAGGGGCTGGGTATTGAGTTCTCCCACTTGGCTCCTTGCCTGCTCCTCCTTCAGAACCCTCCTGGCAATAGGCAGGATTCCTGTGCTGTCTTACCTGACCTCCAGCACTGCTTCCTTAGGTGGACATCTTCAATAAAGAGCTACTGCTAATCCCCATCCACCTGGAGGTGCATTGGTCCCTCATCTCTGTTGACGTGAGGCGGCGCACCATCACCTATTTTGATTCGCAGCGCACCCTGAACCGCCGCTGCCCTAAGGTTTGAGAGGGAACGGGAAAGATGGGCAGAATGTGGGGAGGAGATCCAGTGGCAAGGCATTTCAGGCAGAAGGGTGGGTTTGGGGTCTCTGAGGAGCAACCTGGGCTTGGTGCCTGTGACCACCACAACTTGGGTTCAGTTGGGAAATGTCGAGGCATCACTTCCTCCTTCATTCCTCCTTCCTTCCTCCTACATAGCATATTGCCAAGTATCTACAGGCAGAGGCAGTGAAGAAAGACCGGCTGGATTTCCACCAGGGCTGGAAAGGTTACTTCAAAATGGTCAGTTTCTAGAGGAGGGTTATGGGGGGGGGGTTGGGGGCATGGTAGGAGGCAGAAGTTGAAGCCATACGTGTAGGGTCTCCTCCAGGAGAAGGGCTTACCTTCTTTTTATTCTCTAGAATGTGGCCAGGCAGAATAATGACAGTGACTGCGGCGCCTTTGTGTTGCAGGTAAGCAGATACCAGTTGGGTTAAAGAGTTGGGAGGGAGGCGGGAAGCTGTTCTGCCTCTCTCATTTGGCTCACAGCCACTTAGGGAGCGGGAGTAAGCTTCTGTGTTAGAATGCAGAAACCCTGATTTCATTGTCCTCTCTTGGTTTCTCCATACCGCACTGGGACTGGGTGTGTGGTCCTTGGTCTCTGGCCCTGATATCTGCCTCCTGATCCCCTAATGCAAAGTATTTTCTCTGTTAACACTAGGTATTTCATGTACCAAATAGGAACATTGGCTTTAGAGTCAGACTTCTTTTGAGCCCCAGTCTATGGGACTTTGGCTTCCTTTGTGAAATGGGAATGTTCTCGGAAAGATCCAGTGAGATGTGTATCATACAAAATATGTAGCACAGGTCCTGATTTGGGGGGGATGCTCAGTAGATGGTTCTCATGGCCTGCTTTGTTAACACCCAGTATTGCAAGCACCTGGCCCTGTCTCAGCCATTCAGCTTCACTCAGCAGGACATGCCCAAACTTCGTCGGCAGATCTACAAGGAGCTGTGTCACTGCAAACTCACTGTGTGAGCCTCGTATTCCAGGCCTCAAGCCCATTCATTAATGGGCAGGGGGACATGGGAGACCCTTCCTTCCCAAGAAACTCCAGTTCCCTTTGTCTCTAGCCTCTTCCCACCCAATTCCCTTTGGATTTTCATATTTAAATGTTTTAATTGATTTCTGTATTTTTTTTTCTTTGAGAGAACATTTGTTGATTTCTGATGTTCAGGGGTTAGCCATGGAACATCCCCTTTTTCCTTCTGTCTACAGGGGAGTATGGCCTTGTGGCCTAGGTGGGGCAGTCATCTCCCTTCCATGTGCAGGGCCGGGGGGGGCAGGAAAATCTGTGCTGGGGTGGTGGGCGGGCAACGGGATTACTGCCTGCCAGATCTTCAAACTTTTTTTTATATATATATATATATTAAATACCATGGTCCTTCTCTGGTCAATAAAGGATCCTTTGGAGATACATAGTGGTGGTCTTCCTTAAGGGGCCTCAAACTAGTGGATATCTCTCCGGCTTTCCTCCAGTCAGTGCTGTTAGCTACCCTTTCATGGATCTTGAGACTTACGGGGGGCCAGCTTTCCATCCGTGGCTCAGACAGTGCCAAGACCATGTCTTCAACCAAAAGAATCCCCCAGCAGGGGGAGCCAGGGCTGGAAGGAGGGAGAGTAGGTAAGCCTCAAAAATATGGGAGCTTGAGAGGTGCTGAAGTTGGGAACACAGCATACTTAAGGGAGCCCACCAGGATTCATGACAGCAACCCCAAATGCTCTTAAGCCCGTTAAGTCAGTTCCTTCATCCTTTCTCCCTCCAGCCCGGGGGTATGGCCCTTGATTCCATTATCCCTGTACATTCGGAGTCGGTGTCCGATTTATCTTTGCTGCAGGAGAGAACAAAATTAAATGTGGGTCCAGTGGAGACCTGGAGCAGAGGTAGAAGGAAGTGCTGGTCCCGGGAGCCCGGAAGTCCCTGGAGGCTGAAACCTCGCCCCCCTTGCGTGATAGGGTCTGCTAGGCCACATGACCAGGGCACTCTCGCCTCCGCACGTGTAGGGGTGCAGGGCACCAAGATGGCTGCCAGGCCTCGAGGCCTGAGTCCTGTATGTCACTTCCGTACCGGCAAGAACGGCGGGCCCTTTAGCCAATGAGGCTGCGGGGCGGGCCTTCACCTTGATAGGCACTCAAGCTATCCAGTGGTGGCTGCGTGCCAGAGCGCCGACGAATGAACGTCACGCCGGGTTGCTGAGCGGCGGCAGGCGGAGCTGAGGAGGCCAAGCCAATGCGATGGCTGGGGCGGGGTCGGGCTCTCTATAAGTTGTCGATAGGCGGGCACTCCGCCCTAGTTTCTAAGGATCATGTCTGCGAGTCAGGATTCCCGGTAAGAAAGACATTTGCAAGAGATTGTGGCTACTTACCCTGCCGTCCCTTCCGAGGACCCCGCCGGGGGACGCTGAGGTTCACCGCCCTAGGCCCCCCCCCCCAGGGTTGCGGGGCGACCAAGCCGGGAGCACCCTTGGGGGGGTGAGGGGCGGGTCCACGGCCGACGTTGCCGCCAGGGCCTAGGCAGAGGCCGAGGACGGCCCAGGTTTCGGGGCTCGGCGCGCGAGGTGCGCGAAGCCCCGGCGCTGAGTCGGGCGGCGAGGTCGCGACCTGGCGTGGGAAAGAAAGGTGGAGGCGACCGTGCGTGGCCCGGAGCCGCCGGTCCGGTTGCCTCACTGCCGGAGGGAGGGCTCGCGCGATCGGGATTCCGGAGGATTCTGACGGTACCACTCGCCGAAGGCGGGGGTGCCTGCGTCCTCAAATCAAGTCGCTGAGTCGCGTGGAGCTATGGGTCGGGGGAGAAGAAGCCGGCCCTTCAGTGTGCTGGTTTTCTTGACGGCCAGGACCGAGCCTAACCCCGAGGAGCGGCCGCGTGAGGCACCAGGAGCCCACCCGGCGCCGGGCGGGCGGGTCCATTTTGCCGCACAAGCCGGGCAATTGGCAAACTGCGGATGGTCAGGTCCACTTTCCTTCGGGGGTGAGCGGCCTGAGGTATGGGAGGGCGACGCCATTTCGCGACGGGGGCGGGCGGGATGTGGTTTGTTCCGGGGGGGGGTGGACGCCGCCGAGTGGTCGAGGGAGCAAGCACATGGCGTCCCGAGGTGTTCCCCTCCCCCAGTCCGCTTCGCTTCTAAGTGTTGTGCAATCTCCCCCTTTGCTAGCTCGGCTGGGGCTCATTGTGTGCGAGGCCGCCACCGCCCGCGGCCTCCCACATCCGGGCACTGCGAGGGGGGGAGATGGGCTCGAGGGAGTGGGGGAGGGCGCGGGCTGTATGACGTGGGGGGAAGGGGAAGTCCTACCCTGGCATCTGGAGAGGGGAGGGCGGGACTTCCGGCGCGCAGGGGCCACGGTGGGAGGTGCACGCGTTGGGGCTTGGAGCGTCAGGCTCAGGACACGTGGGCCCGGAGGCAGGCACCACCTCCGCGCCCCTTAAGCGCAGATCGGTTCCTTCCAGCCTCTGGGTCTTCTAGGAAGGTTATTCTATCATGTCGGGGTCGGCTTGACTTGATCCGCTCCCGAGATAGGGCCTGACTCAGTTGTAAAATAACTATTCTGTTTTCTGGGAACACGTGGGGCTTGGATTAGGGAGTGAAGGCTGGTGGCATCATGCAAGGTTGGTTTGCTGGTAGGAAGAGGCTGGCTGTCAGGATTTCTACATACTGTATTTTTAAACCGACAGATCTAGAGACAATGGCCCCGATGGGATGGAGCCCGAAGGCGTCATCGAGGTGAGGTTGGACCCCTCCCACCATTATCCTTTAACTCTGGGAAAGGCAGTGCCACTAGCATTGTTCTTTGGCTTTTGAAGTGGTGGTTTAGTGAATGCACCAGTGATTGAAACCCAGGATTCAACTGTACTACGTAACATAAAACTCCCAGGTAGTTAGACATGACACCTTAACTCCCTTGCAGAAATTTGTTTAAAATACTTAAGTTTTTAAAGCGTGTTTAAAACATGTCACTCAGATTCTGTTCTCCTTTCTACAACATCCAGGTTCACTGTTTACAAGTGGGCTGGCTCCTTAGGGGGGTTTCCCAGGTCATGTAGAACCATCAACCATCTGGCTTCCATGGGGAGAAAGAGAGGTTGTGGGCTCTGAAGCTATGGTGCAGGTACAAGGTCCTGTTTACTCCAATGCAAGAGCACAGCCCTATTTCTCCTATTTTCTTTGTTTTCTACAGAGTAACTGGAATGAGATTGTTGACAGCTTTGATGACATGAACCTTTCGGAGTCACTCCTCCGTGGCATCTACGCCTACGGTTTTGAGAAGCCCTCTGCCATCCAGCAGCGAGCCATTCTTCCTTGTATCAAGGGTAAGACCCTTCTGCCCTAGAACAAGTTCTGGACTGTCCCTGGCCTGGGTAGAGTGGTGCCTGGTTGGTGGTGCTTGTCTCATATCAGCCAGGGACAAAGTAACTCCTTGTTTATCCCAGCTTGGCTTTTGGTTTGTGCCCATGTCTGGTTCATGCCCTGGAAACATGGATTGCTGGTTTAATTTCAACAAGGTAGTGTTTTAGCCAGATCATGCTGGCTTTTTACAGCTGTATTTCTAGCCCAATCTTGTGCAGTACTAAATGACTGAAACTTGGCCTGATTTTCCAGATCTGTTCTTGTTTGGATACTGTGTTGTCATGTAGAGTCTGAAGCACTTATTGCTGGGCACATATTTCTATTGGTTGCTTACTGATCTTATTCAGCAGGGCTGTTGAATGTCCCACGAGTCCAAAGAATGTTTTCTACCATATCAAATATCTCCTAATTTGTGTTTAGGTTACGATGTGATCGCTCAAGCCCAATCTGGGACTGGGAAAACGGCCACTTTTGCCATATCAATTTTGCAGCAGATTGAATTGGATCTAAAGGCCACCCAGGCCTTGGTCCTGGCACCCACTAGAGAGTTGGCTCAGCAGGTGAGTTTACCTTTCTTCCCTTGGAGGACTTATTTAGAAGTGATTAGCATAAACCAGAAATCAGAAGTTATGTGCCCCAACTCCTACCACTTTTGGAAGAACTGAAGTATGGGGAAAAGAGATGATGTAAAGTCAATTGATGACTTTTATGTCTCAAGACTTAACTAGGTAAGTTGTAAGCCTTTTCCTCACTGAACACTGTAAGCATCCCTTACTCCACCCATTTCCTGAGTCAGACGGGAAGGCTGCTGGGTGGAGCCTGGCCGGCTGGGCAAGTTTGGCTGTTTTATGAACAAAACCCCCTGGCAATGGGCAAAGAGACACCTGATTGGTGGTGGTGTCTTGTATCAGTCAGGGGCAAAGCAGATGTCTAGTCCTTTCTTCATCGTAGCTTGATGCCTGGGTTGGTGGCCAGAGCTGTTTCATGGCTGGGGCACATAAAATGTTGGGCTATTTTCCTGGGTCTTGGAGGGGAAGATCAGAAACACTTGTCTCATAAGTTGATTATTGAGTTTAAGGGAATGTATTCTTACAGTGTTCTACGGAGGTATCGTGGTCATTCTATGCCTAACTTCCGAACAAAGGCAGTGTAAACAAGAAGTTACAGTAGAGCTCCATACGAGGGCCCTTAACGTTTAGAACATGCTTTAAGAGTGAACATGCCATCTAATATAGGCAGGAGTACAACAGTACATAGATGTCATTCCACGCATAAAACTAATTGCTGTGACCCATCAAATAAATGGGTCACACAGTTGACTTCCAGAAAGCTGTGAGGTCTAATCGGTTAAGAAGCCATATTGAAGTTATTTCAGGGGGCCATTATTGTGAATCAGTGTGTACATTCAGGAGCCAGACTGAGTTCAAATTCTGAGACTGCCATTTATCAGCAGTCTAATCTTAATTAGATTGTTTAACCTACCTGTTTCTTGCTTAAGAAGTGAGCTTAATAGTGTTTGTCTCAGAGCTGGAAAGAATAAAATACATAAGCACTTAAAATGGTGCGTGGCAGTTGTAGCTAATACACAAGCACTTATGTTTTTCTGCTTCAGATACAGAAGGTAGTTATGGCCTTAGGAGATTACATGGGTGCCTCGTGCCACGCCTGCATTGGGGGTACCAATGTGCGTGCTGAGGTGCAGAAGCTGCAGATGGAAGCTCCCCATATCATCGTGGGTACCCCAGGCCGTGTGTTCGACATGCTTAACCGGAGATACTTGTGTGAGTGTACAGTTTTCTAGCTCTCTGGGTCACTTCCTTATGCATGCCTTTCCAGTTTCTTAACATGGCCACAATTTGATTTCCAATGATATCCTCTGAGAGTTGCTCTGTGATGAACCCCATGCGTGTCACCTGAGCCTGGCTTCCCTGTCATCTCAGCCCAGGTAGTGTTCTACTTCCCAGGGCTATTGTCTGGCCTGGCAAGGGGGTCCCAGGCAGAGGATCAGTCTTTGTTTTCTGAGAGCAGACCGCCTGTCCCTGTTTTTTTTTTATCGGGAAAGTTAGGTGTAGTTCACACTTCTCTAGTAACTACCTGTTGGTGTTCTTCTTTCTGCAGCTCCCAAGTACATCAAGATGTTTGTACTGGATGAAGCTGATGAAATGTTAAGCCGTGGGTTCAAGGACCAGATCTATGACATATTCCAAAAGCTCAACAGCAACACCCAGGTGAGGAGGACATTGGGGTCTTGCTGGCATGGCTGACAGTTGTTTTGTATAGGTTGTGGTGTGCTTGGGGTGATGATGGAGCGTTATCAAGTGCCAAAGGAGGGACTTCCCTGGCAGTCCAGTGGTTAAGATCTGGCATTTCCAATGCAGGGGGTATGGATTCGACCCCTGCTCAGGGAACTAAGATCCCACATGCCACGTGTTGTGGCCAAAAAGTTTTTTAAAAAAAATAAATCTTGGATGCTATCCAGATACCTAAAAAAAACACAAAAGTGCCAGGGGAGCCATGGAGTTCTGGAGTATCCCCTACCCTGAGACTGCTCTTTTTTTCCATTAGGTGGTTTTGCTGTCGGCTACAATGCCTTCTGATGTGCTTGAGGTGACCAAGAAGTTCATGAGGGACCCAATTAGAATTCTTGTCAAGAAAGAAGAGTTGACACTGGAGGGTATCCGCCAATTCTACATCAATGTGGAACGAGAGGTGGGGCCCAGTGCAGGAGGCGGACCCGGTGGTAAGTTGTTGGGTATAGCCCCTGACTGATCTCCTCCCCCCACCCCACCAGGAGTGGAAGCTGGACACACTTTGTGACTTGTATGAAACCCTGACCATCACCCAGGCAGTCATCTTCATCAACACCCGAAGGAAGGTGGATTGGCTCACTGAGAAGATGCATGCCCGAGACTTCACCGTCTCTGCCATGGTGAGGTTTCTCCACCTTGTTTTACCAGCAGTGTCACATGTCAGGGTCCTACTCACAGTCAGTTCTTTCAGAACCAACCCACCTACTTGTTACACCGTTCTATTTCCTGTTCTAGCATGGAGATATGGACCAAAAAGAACGAGACGTTATCATGAGGGAGTTCCGCTCTGGCTCTAGCAGAGTATTGATTACCACTGACCTACTGGTAAGTAGAAGGGCATTTGGACAAGAGTGGAAGGAAGATGGAAGAATCCAAGGTGATTCCCTCTTCCAAGGGGCCTGCTAGTGCCCCTCTTCAGGAAAGTAGCAACTTGGAATAAAATCTGGCACGCCTCAGGTTTCTGGGGAGAGGGGATGTTTGTTTCCTTGCCTTCCTTTGGCTGCCTACATGTATGCTTAAGTCTCTTCTGGATAGACTTACGGTGTCCTCTCATTCACACACTGAAGCTGCCTTCTTTCTGGACATAGGCCAGAGGCATCGATGTGCAGCAGGTTTCCTTAGTCATCAACTATGACCTCCCCACCAACAGGGAAAACTACATCCACAGGTAAATGCAGATCTGGATTGTTAAACCAACCCAGTCCCCTCCTGCCCAGTCCTCCCTGCACGGAAGCTTCTGATTTTCTCCGTCTCCCTTATCCTCACTTACTCTAAGGGTCCCCTTGTTTTCCAGAATCGGTCGAGGTGGACGTTTTGGCCGTAAGGGTGTGGCTATTAACATGGTGACAGAGGAAGACAAGAGGACTCTTCGAGACATTGAGACCTTCTACAACACCTCCATCGAGGAGATGCCCCTCAATGTTGCTGACCTCATCTGAGAGGGGCTGTCCTGCTACCTAGCCCCAGCCAGGGCTCAATCCTTGGGGGGCGCTGAGGAGCAGCAGGAGGGGGGAGGGAAGGGAGTCAAGGGATGGACATCTTGTCATTTTTTTCTTTTTTTTTTTTTTTTCTTTGAATAAATGTCACTTTTTGAGGCAAAAGAAGGAACCGTGAACATTTTAGACACCCTTTTCTTTGGGGTAGGCGCCGTCTCTTCTCCCAAAAACACTAATCCATTTCCCTAACCTAGTCAACCTCCAAACCCCAGAGGCTCTCCCCACCCCACCTGAATTCCTCTGAAAATGATTCAGTGGGGGCTACAATGTCACTCCACCTCATTTGCTGGACCAAATCTGGAGGGAGAACCCCTGAGTTAGGTGGCCCAGGGGGTTGTCCCCAGGTGGGGGGAGTAGGGGAGAGAAAATGGTAGCCATTTTTACATTGTTTTGTATAGTATTTATTGATTCAGGAAACAAAGACAAAATTCTGAATAAAATGACTTGGAAACTGCCTGCCTTGGCTTGTCATTTCTTACCTCCCCTTCCCTCCCATCTGCTACTGGGTACAGCTCTACTCCCTTCTGTTGAGCTTTTGTTGTTGTTGACTGGAAAATGGTCGTGTTAACTGGATAATATGACCTTTCTGGAAGGGGCTGGGCAAAGACCATCATAAGTACCTCACGTGTCTCAGCAAAGAGGAAGCAACAGACGGAGAGGAAAGGGAGTGGAAATAAACGTTCAACTCTTACATCCTATTGAACTCTCCCAGGGAGGGGCTGCTGGCTCCAGAACCACTCTCACAACCACTAAGCATGTTTTGCTGAGGCAGACAAATGAATCCCCAAGGATCCACTTACCCAAAACTCCATCTCACTACCCACATGACACATGCTGATAGCCCCTACTTCGGTGACACCAGGGCCCATCATCTAACTCTGACAAAATTTTAATGACTAAGAGATTGGTGGCTGGGACTGAGGTGCCTGAGTCAGGCTGGGGGTTGGGTTACCTCAGTTACAGGAAGTCGAAGATTTATTTCCTCTTTTTCCAAACGAACGAAGGCAGAGGGTATAGGGTTGATTGAGCAGGCAGCTGGTACCGACACAGAACCAAGCTGGACTCCGGGCGGAGGCTGCTCTGTCATGAGGTTGGCTGTGCTCTTCTCTGGGGCCTTGCTGGGTCTACTAGCAGGTAAGGAGAAAGGGGACCGAAGGGGAGGGGGCCCCTGGGAAGGAGCCTGCCCCTGGGTTGCTAACCAGTCTTTCCTCTGAAAGCCCAGGGGACAGGGAATGACTGTCCTCATAAAAAATCGGCCACTCTGCTGCCATCCTTCACGGTGACACCTACAGCTACAGAAAGCACAACAAGCCCTGGAACAACCAGCCACAGAACGACCACTTACACAGCTAGCACCACTCATAAAACTACCACCACAGGCACCACCAGCCACGAGTCTTCAACAGCCACTCAAGCCACTCACCATCCTGCTACCACCACCAGCCACGATTCTTCAACAGCCACTCTAGCCACTCACCATCCTGCTACCACCACCAGTCACAGAAATGCCACAGTTCATCCAACAAGCAACAGCACTGCCACCAGCCCAGGACCCTCCACCAGATCCCCCCGCCCAGGACCACCTCCACCCTCTCCAAGTCCTAGCCCAGGCTCCAAGGAGGCGATAGGAGACTACACTTGGACTAACGGTTCTCAGCCCTGCATCCGGCTCCAAGCCCAGATTCAGATTCGAGTTCTGTACCCAACGCAGGGTGGAGGAGAGGTAAAGCTAAAAAACAGTGGAGGACATAAGGGGAAGGGGATGAGGCCTTCTGCTATGGTTCAGAAGGGAAAGAGGAAGAGTAAAGAAGTAGACGATGGGTTTCCCTGGTGGCGCAGTGTCTGAGAATCTGCCTGCCAATGCAGGGGACACGGGTTCGAGCCCTGGTCTGGGAAGATCCCACATGCCGCGGAGCGACTAGGCCCGTGTGCCACAGTTACTGAGCCTGTGCGTCTGGAGCCTGTGCTCCGCAACAAGAGAGGCCGCGATAGTGAGAGGCCCGCGCACCGCGATGAAGGGTGGCCCCCACTTGCTACAACTAGAGAAAGCCCTCGCACAGAAACTAAGACCCAACACAGCCATAAATAAATACATAAATAAAAATTAAAAAAAAAAAGAATTAAAAAAAAAAAAAAGTAGACGAATACAGGGCAAAGACAAAGGGAAAAGGGAACCTTGGATTGCACAACTGTGTAGTCTTGTGACCCTCTCTCGTCTTTAACTTTTGCAGGCCTGGGGAACTTCTGTTCTGAACCCCAACAAAACCAAGGCCCAAGGGGGCTGTGAGGGTGCTCATCCCCACTTGCTCCTCTCATTCCCCTATGGACAGCTCAGCTTTGGATTCAAGCAGGTACTTAACCCTCATCCCTCACTCTCACCCTCCAAGTGCCCTACCCCTACCAACTTCTTGCCGCACTCCTTACTCTGTGTACCTGGATGCCACTCTCCCCTGCTGCCCTGAGTCTTCCTGGTCACCTCCCCAGGAGCCACTGCAGAGCACCATCTACCTGAACCATGTGACTGTGGAGTACAACGTGTCCTTCCCCCAGGCAGCGCGTGAGTAACCTTCCCTTTCTCATCACTTGCACTAGATGTCTGGGCTCCTGAAGGGACCTAGGCTGGGGGTATGGTGGGGATGTGGATATGGAGCTGACCCTTCCTCGTTCTTTCAGAGTGGATATTCTCCGTTCAGAATTCATCCCTTCGAGATCTCCAAACCCCTCTGGGCCGGAGCTTCAGTTGCAGAAACGCAAGCGTCATTCTTTCACCAGCTTTCCACCTTGACCTGCTCTCCCTGAAGCTACAAGCTGCTCAGCTGCCCCCCACAGGGGCCTTTGGACCAAGTAAGACCTATTCCTTCCCTCCTAGAATTTTCCCACTGCACTGAAAGCCCTCCCCCCCCCCAAGGCCTATAATCTCCCTTCCTGCACCCCCAAATTTCCTCCCCCTCTCAAGCTTGTCAGAGCTAGGGTAACTGTCCTCCCCTCCTCTATAAGACTCTGCCCAGGCTCCCCTTTTGTTTTTTGCTCTGAGTCATCTAGGTGAGCCAGCCCCTCACCAATCTCCTACTTCCCAACATACCCCATTCCCTCCTCCCTCCTTCCACCTTTATTCCAACCACCACCATTGTGATGCCTACTTGCCCTATCTTTCCACCAGGTTTCTCTTGCCCCAGTGACCAATCCATCTTGCTGCCTCTCATCATTGGCCTGATCTTACTCGGCCTCCTCACCCTGGTGCTTGTTACCTTCTGTGTCATTCGGAGACGCCCACCCACTTACCAGCCCCTCTGAGCATTTGTCCCAACAGCCAGGGCACCAGGAGGTGCCCTCATTTCTCACCACTCAACTGACTCAGAGACAAAGTTATCTTCCTTCCCTGTCTTGATGAACAGAAGTAGAGATAATGCAATCGGGAGGGATGAGGAGACAGATGTTTATTAAATATGACTGATTCCCCCTCCCCCATCTCCAGTGGGAGAATAATAAAACTTGATCAAACCTTTATCCTTGGTTTTCCTTGTCCTTCCTGCCAGAATTAAAAGCCATAAGTTTCTTGTCACACACCTTTCTGTACCTTCCATGGTTGAGTCTTGGGGAGCCAGGAACAGCTGGTGAGGAGGGATGAAAATGTCACTGTGTGGCCCAATGCCCTCATGGGTTCATCCTTCGAAGCCTGACACAGCTGGTGTCGAATCGGCCTCGCCTCCCTTCCTCCTCTTCTTCTGGGGCCCCTGGCTGCTCCAGTTCCCTCTCTCCTCCAATCCAGTGGAGCCACCCATCCCAGCAGCCTTCTTCCCAACCTTCATATTACAGTTACAGGCGAAGTAGACAGCAAGAGCAATGAGTGTGGGTGGGAAGGTCACAGCCCTGCCCTGCTCTGTTTCAAATGCCCTGCCCTACCCACTGTGCCCAGGCCTAGCGAACAGCCTGGATTAAACTCTCCCCGCACCTGGGATGCTCCTATCTCACCTGGAAAGGGTTTTCATCAACCACGGGAACAATGCGTACCCTGAACTCCACATACAATCACCCTCTATGCTCCTGGGAACAACATGCCTCCAGCCTGGGCTACCCGCGGAGCCAACCCTTAAGTCCCTGGTGGTGGCGCCCCTAGTGGTGGTGGATGGCACCTCCCAAGGCAGCCTGAATCCAGATTCTTCAAAGGACCTCCCCGACCAATAAGTGCCAGACCCTTTACAGTCAGCTATGAGCATCCCCGAGGCCAGAATGGGACCCTTCCAGTTGCAGGAGCCGTGTAAGGCTACAGAAAGCAGCCACCAGGACCTGCAGACCCAGCCCTTTGAGCGCAGCACGTGGCAGGGACCCAACAACCACACCACCGCCTCGCCGACACCCCGTTATGACCTTGCTGACCGTGGTGCGGGAGTCCCCGAAGGGTGTGGTACTCCCAGCAGGCGCCCAGCCACCAGAGCGTGATGGCCAGGCCCATCTGCACCGAGATGGCCGAGAACTGGCGTCCCGGCACTGGGGGGCGGAGGGCATCGCTCCCGCCGCGTAATCCAAGATGCCCTTTCCCAAGGCTAGCTGCTGGGCCCCCTCGGCCTGGCCCAAGCCCTGGCTCAGCACGTGGTCACAGGAGGCCGAGGAGCGGGCCTTGGCCTAGAGGTGGCGCCCTCGGGCCAGTGGGGTGAGAGGGAACCCCAGGGCCCTCGTTTCACAGGGGCGGCCAGGGCTGAGCCCGCAGGGGTGTTAAAGGCGTTGCCGTCCCCCAAAACTGGTCTCACCTTCCCCACCTCCCCCTCCTCTGCTTCACTGTCCCGGCCCAGCAGTTGCTGGCGCACCCAGCTGCGAAGGCCTGGGCGAACCTGAGGAGGGAGAAGCATGCGCCCGGCGCCTAAGGAGGGCTGCCTGGCTCAGACTGTCCCTCTCCCATCGGTGCCGTGTCCTCTGGAGACGCCGAAAGCACAGGAGAGAGAAAGCTACAGAGCCCCCCGCCCAACGCCATTTTGGAGACTCACGCTCCTTCTCTCTCAACTTCGAACAATGTAAAGTCAGCTGAAAGAAGACAAGATGGCGCCGAGCAGGAGGAGCGGAGAAAGGCTGGAGGATAAATATTGTTGCCGAAGCGGAAGCGTAAACAAAGGCGCGAATGATGGAACTGCGCAGGCGTACAGCTTTGGCACGCTTTAAAATTCGAGCAGCAGGGTGGGCGCGTCCAAAAACGTGGTCTCCGGGCGAGACCTATTTTACGCGAACGAAGGTGGGATGGAATAAGGCAGGGGCAGCCCTGCTTAGTCGCGAGAAGACGGGAAGCGGAGTGCCCGGAGCGCGCATGCGCACCGTAAGTCAATGGCGGTTTAAGGGGTTGGCGGAAGCTAGCTTTGCAATATGGCGACCGAGGTAGACGGGCTGCTCAAACGGGTGCTGGTGCCGATTCTTTTACCTGAGAAATGCTACGACCAAATTTTCATCCAGTGGGACTTGCTTCACGGTGAGTTTTATTCGGCATCCGGTCAAAGTTGTGCTCCAGAGCCCTCCGGCCGTAAATGGGGCGTGAGTGCGGACTAAGTGACAGCAGTGACAGCTGCCACGGCGCGCGGGGCGGAAGTCGCTTCTGAGAGGGGCGGATATGTCTCGGGCTCCGTAGAGGGAGGACTTCATATTTGGGCGAGAGGGGGGAGTCGCCGGGTGGGAGTAGTTCTTTGCTTTAGCGACGGTGAAAGACGAAAAGACTCAAATTTTACAAAACAAAGTTTAAAATCTGATTAGATCGTTCCAACCTTTAATAGATCTCTATACCTTCAGGAGCAAGGTTACACTTGATTCAAAGCCTCTGATGAATCCAGGCCTTCTGCGGCGCCCCCAAGAATCCTGCCATCCCGGCGGCTTTCCTTCCAGCCTCCACGTTTGCTCATGGTCGAATTTTGGAATTAACTTGTCTGCCTTTCTCCTTCCATCTACGAGGCGACTCCAGAGCAAAACCTGCTTCCGACATCAGACCTTTAGGGAAGCCTTCGCGGTCTGCCCCCGTCAGTTCTTGGTACCCCAGCTGTGCTCCCGGGACAATGTTTTAGCCGCGTTCATGACCCACGAGAATCTGACTACTACTGGGCCAGGCACCTTGGGGGTAGGGCTTCAAGGCTAGAGAAGATGTCGGTGGCTAGAGCATAAAAGCAAGCCCTGGAAGGGTCAAGTCCCTGAGTAGGGGCCAGAGACAGTGTTCAGGAATGAGTGATACAGAGGAAACCTATCCTTGGAGAAAGAAGACATGTGAAGTGGTTGCCTAGTGGCTCAGAGGCGGGGAAAAAAGGATCAGAGGACTCTTGGGTATTGCTCAGCTCTATACAGGGAAGCAAGGGAGAGGTTTGGAAGTCAGATCAAGGAGTTTAGATGTGATGGCAGGGAATGGAAGGTTGGGTCAGAGGAAAGGAATGGTAAAAGCTGTTTTGGAAAGTCACCTTGTCTGAACGTGATATGATTTGGAGTAGGCAGAACTAGGCCTTTTTCACCTGCCTCCAGACCACCCAAGGCTTCCTTTGTTTGGGTATGTCAAGGTCTAAAGGAGCACTTCAAGCCTTTAGACCTGAGCTGCCTCCTGGAACCCCTGGCTTGGGTTCCATAAGTGTCATCTCTGCTTACCTCTTTTTGTCTTCTTAGTTCCCTGCCTCAAGATTCTCCTCAGCAAAGGCCTGGGGCTGGGCATTGTGGCTGGCTCACTTCTGGGTATGTTTCTTATCGTCTTCCCTTCCTGCTGTTGGGAGGTGGGTGTAGTGCTAAGATGCCATGAACTGGATGGGTCCCTTAACCAGAAGCGGGGCTAATATGCCTCCCAGTCTGCTCTGTAGCTGTCGTGCTGTGCTCCCAAGGGATGTCAGCCCCTCAGCCCTGCCCTTTTCGTCCTCTTTCTCCAGTAAAACTACCCCAAGTGTTTAAAATGCTGGGAGCCAAGAGCGCGGAAGGGTTGAGTCTCCAGTCGGTAATGCTAGAGCTAATGGCGTTGACCGGGACCATGGTCTACAGCATCACCAACAACTTCCCCTTCAGGTGAGGGGCCCCACCCTTAATCTCCAAGGGTAAATGCTCACAACTCTAGTAAGGATTAGGGTGAGGGAGGTAAAAGGGCAGGAAAGCTTAAGCCTTTCTGGAACTCTAGCCATCATCTATGGTGGTGAGAGGAGGTGAGAATCCCAAGAATGCCCAGTTTCCAATCCTGAGTCAAGCAGGTGGGGGCTGCCGGGAGGCAGGAGGTAAGGAACCAGCAGGGCTGTGGAGGACAGGGAATAATCAGAATTGGGTCCCCAAGATGAATGGGCTATGGAGGCTTTCCCTGCCTCTTTTCAGGCCCACGTTTCTTCCCCCCAACTCTTGACTCTGCAGCTCTTGGGGTGAAGCTCTGTTCCTGATGCTCCAGACAGTCACCATCGCCTTCCTGGTCCTGCACTACAGAGGACAGACTGTGAAAGGTGCTGAGGATTGACCCAAGAGCTGGCTGCAGCTGTTGGGAGCCCTGCTGGGAATGCAGGCCTGGGAAAGCCAAAAGACTCAGAGGTTGATGAGGACTCCTTATCTCCCTGTCTCCCAGGTGTTGCCTTCTTAGCGTGCTCCGCCCTGGTCCTGCTGGTGCTGCTTTCACCACTGACGCCCCAGGCTGTAGTCACCCTGCTCCAGGCCTCCAACATGCCTGCTGTGGTGGTGGGAAGGGTGGGTGCTGGGAACAAGGGAGAGGATGTTGGGAAGGGGGACTGGGTGAGGAGCAGAGGGGAAACCCAAAGTTTGGGGGTGTAGGACTGAGGGGAATGCAGAAATGTCATGGGAACATTGGACAAGTTCAGATGACAAAACGAAGGTTCTCAACTCCTCCCCAGCTGCTCCAGGCAGCCACCAACTACCGCAATGGACACACGGGCCAGCTCTCAGCCATCACAGTCTTTCTGCTCTTTGGGGGCTCCCTGGCCCGAATCTTCACCTCCATTCAGGTGAGTGCACCCCCTCCCCTCTAGAGGGCACCATAACCTCACCTTACCTCTCTCTCCCCATGGACTTAGAGCTGCTCCCTCTCTGGAGTCCTTTTTGGCTATGCTGAAGAGTAACCCTAGCTGTGTCTCTCACCCAGGAAACTGGAGACCCCCTCATGGCTGGAACCTTTGTAGTCTCTTCCCTCTGCAATGGCCTCATCGCTGCCCAGCTCCTCTTCTACTGGAATGCAAAGGCTCCCCACAAGAAGAAAAAGGAGCAGTAGAGTTGAGCTGGCTCCTGGAGTACATTCCATGTTTCTATTCATCCACCCAACCTTGGGATCCTTCCCATCTGAACCAGTCGGCTGGTGTGACTTTTAATCATTCCCTGTTCTTCTGCAATTGCAGCTTTAGTGGAAATGCTTGGTTGACCCAGATCCTTAGAAACGATAGGGGTAGAGATTTACAGGCTGACATTTGATCATTTAGCTGAGATTCTTTCTTTAGCAGAAGTTTCCAGCTACTTACCTATTCTGGGCAAAACTCTTACCCTGTCCCCCCCATTTCCCCACTTCCCTTCTGACCCTAGAGGACAGAGGCTGGACAGTGGAAGGGAATAGGTGCTTGTGGCTTCCTGCCTCCTGCACCCTGGCTCAGACTGTCTCCTGGACCCCAGTGCTTGGTGGGGGGCGGGGGAAGGGGGACAGAAGAATGACTCAGGCAGGGCCCCAGGGTGGGGTGTGGAGGTTCCTGCTCTGGCAGGTCCAGGCGGAAGGGAGTGGAGACTGCTGGTTCCTGCTGCAGTAAAGGGGAACAGAGATGGAACAATAAAGACTCAGAGACGTGGTGTAATCGTACAAAACTGTGTTCAGCCTACAAAAAAAACCCAACTGTCTTGTTTTGTTCCCACTGGCTTTCAGGGCTTTGGGGGGTACTGCCCACCTCCTCTGAACTGTGGTCCAACACAGTTCTAGAACAGGGTTTGCAGCCTGGGAATGGTGGTGGTGGTGGTGGTAGTGGGGTGTTTCTGGGTAGAAAAGGAGGATGGAAACCTTTCTGGGAGGTCCATGTCCATGAGGGTTAGAGGTGGGTTAGGGGCATGGGGGCCCCTGGGAGGGGAGCGTTGTACAGAGTGGGAGAGCCTGGGGGTGGGTAGGGGCTGTAAGGGGGGAGCAGCTCCCCCTGGAGCCTTGGGTTACTCTGAGGGAGAGAGCACGGCGAGGGGGCCTCCGGTTTACAGTGGGAAGAGCTGCAAAGAGAAACACCGGGGTTAGAAGGCACTTGGTCCCCTGGGTTGGAGGTGCCGAGCAGGGTCCCCAGCTCGCATGTGGGGGCGGTTCTGAGCAGCTCTGCGCAGACAGGTATAACTTGTCACCCACCTACCCATCCCTGGCTCTCTGGGTCCCGCCGGTAGGGAACCGGACCCCAGGACGGCTTAGAGCAGCGCCGCCGCAGCCGTGTTGGGGCACGCTCAAGAGCGAGCTTGCGTGCTGCGCGCCTGTTTTCCTCTTTTGGGGCGGCAGGCCAGGAAGGGGTAGAGCTGGGCTTGGCCTGTCCTTGCCCCGGGGGCTGGGAGAGGAAGCTGGGTCACACGAGGGCCAGAATCGGGGGTGGGAAACGGGAAATTCTGGTAACCAGAACACGGTCACATCCAGGGCGCTGTGGTCTGCTCCTGCGGTGCCACCACCAACAGACTGTGATGGAAACGTCCTCTAGGAAGACCCTGGCTCCCCGGAACTCTCCCACCCTTCACGGGGCGCCCCTCAAACTCCTCCGGGAGTGTCCCCTTCTTGGGTGGGCTCGGGGCCCCTGCCAGCCAGGCCCTCTGGTATCCGCCCCCACCCAGGCTGCAGGAGGGGGGCACGTCCTCATCCCGCTCCCCGGGCACTCACCCGTAACCGCCAGGCAGGTAGGCTGTCGAGTAGTTGGGGGGCTGGTACCCAAAGCCTCTGCTCCCCTGGGTGGTCGTGTACCCGGGCCCCCAGACCGGCCCGCCGCCAGCCACGCCGCCGCTTCCCTGGCCGAAGTGGGGCGACCCGGCGCCCGCGCTCTTGGTCTTGCGCCGGGGCCGGTACTTGTAGTCGGGGTAGTCGCGCAGGTGCCGGGCCCGGAGCCGCTTAGCCTCTTCCACGAAGGGCCGCTTCTCGTCCTCCCCCAGCAGCTTCCACTGCGCGCCCAGGCGCTTGGAGATCTCCGAGTTGTGCATCTTCGGGTTCTGCTGCGCCATCTGGCGGCGCTGGGCGGAGCTCCACACCATGAACGCGTTCATGGGCCGTTTCACCTTCTCTAAGGGAAGCCCCCCGGAGACCACTGGGCTCCCGGCGCCCTCCCGCTCCTGGGAGCCCGAGGACGAGGAGGTAGGGGCCGTGGGAGTGGGAGGTTCCAGGCTCCAGGCCTGGTCCTGTGAGGAGCCGGGTAGCGCCATCGGGGGTGAAGGGAAGCCTTAAGAGGGCGTCCTACACGCCCTCCCCTCCAAAGTGAAACGTTGATCCCCAAACCCGGTATCCTTAAAATGGAAGTGCCTTCCTAGTCCGGAGTCGTTACAGAGAGACTCGTGTCCTTAAAAGGTATATATATCGTCCCCAAGTTCAGAGTCCTTATAATGGAGCCCCTGCCACCAACCAATCCGGCACGTTTGGGGAGTCGAGCGCAAAATCCGCTGTCTGGTACCCAGTCCTGGATAGGTTGTGCTCTTTCCTTGTGGCCGCGAGGTCCCCGACCCAGCCTCGCTCCCCCTACTAGCTGCCGGCCACTGGCCCGGGCTTCGGTGAAGGCGGTAAACCTTCGCGCTCTGGGGTCCCGCAGCTGCCAGGAGGCACAGCCCAGGTGCCACAGCCCTCTCTCACCTGGCCTCAGCGTCTCTGGCTGCCGGGTGCGCCAGGCCCGGGAACAGCTTTTAACGACTGACTCCTCCCTACTCCCTCCCAGCCGACCGCGCCTCCTGAAGGGCGCCAACCTCCCCCTCCCTTAGGCCAACCAGGTGTCCTGTTCTTCCCAGCCCCCAACACTCCCCCCCCCAGGGGACCACGCCCCCTCCCCACCCAAGATCCAAGTCAGGCCTTCCAGCCCCAGTAGCTCTGAACAGCTACCCCTCCCTTCTTAAGCACTGGCAATTTAAAGTCAATGCCTTTGCACAATGGGATCAGGCATCGGGTGATCAAAAGCCCTCAGGCTCAGAGTTGTGCTGGGAGGGAGGTGAGGACACCCAACCCCCCAATCCAAACCCAAACCCTTTTCTGGTGCCTCCTGCTCCTCAAACCCCTGACCTGACCCGGGGCAAAAAAGTCTGGCAGTCAGGAGGTAGGCAGGCCATTTTTGTTTCCTGAGGTGCTTGGGTGGTGATTCAACCCCTTTCCAGGTGAGAAAATTTAAAGCCTCCCCACTATAGCCCCCAAACCTAGGTTTCTCCACTGCATGTTTTATCTCTAATCCTCAGAGTTGGGAGGCAGGGAGCAAGGAAGCCCAGGATGACCCTTAAGGCTGAGAGGTCAGTGATGTGGATGCTGGAGAAAAAGCCGGGATCCAGAGCAGAGAACCCGCAGGAATGAGGGCTGGACACCTAGGTCCCAGAGGCTGTCTTGAGGGAACCCTGCTCCCCACTCTGCCCAAGGCCCAGCCCAAGCCCCAGGCCTCAGGTAATCGGATTAAGCAGCCTGCCTTGGCTCTCAGCTCTTAGAAGGAACAGCTCCAGCTTTGAGCAGCCCTACCTAGCGCGCTGTGACTCAGGGTATAGGAGTGGCCCAGCTCCCTCTACCAGCAAACCTGGGGGAGGGGAGAGGCAGCAAGGCACAAGCCACTCTCCTCTGGACCAGGAGGGTACCTGGGCCTGGAGAATTTAGGAATGTCAGAAATTCCCAGAAGTAGACCATCTTTGGAATGCTAGAGAAGCTAGGTGTGGAGATACAGGAAACAAGGGTCAGGGCAGGTCAGTCCTACACAAACAGATGGACCAAACTGGGCATAAGGAAGGTGCAGGAACCAGAGAACCATTTGGATTTTTTTATTCTCTTTTTAAATACTGTACAGTGAAAAATAAATACGCCTTCTCATCCACCAAAGGTTGGTCCTCCCTCCCCTGGGGGACCTTGTCACCCCCCTTCATACACACCCCTGGTTCTACTCCAAAACCTTCCCCATGCCTCCCACCCACTTATACCCTTACTATCCCCGTCTTCCACAGTGATGAGGCCCCAGAAATGGGGGGTACAGGACGGGAGGAGGGATAGCAGGGGAGCCCCCCTGAACTGTCCAATCTGGGTGGGTCAAGGAGCACCCCGCACCAACAGGCGGAGAATGGGGGTGTTCAGAGAGAGATTGGGGCATTAGAGGATAAAGGCACATCCAGTCTGATGGGGAAGGAGAGAGGCTCCCCTCACCCTGGGGGTAGGGTGGACAAGAGGGAGGGGGGTATGACCCTGTTACACACCCCTCCACTAGCTCCTGGAGGCTGGGGGGGACCCAAGCTGCTGTGCCACCCCCCGCCCCCCTAGATAAGAGCAGCTCCAGCGCAGGTCAGTTGGGCCTGTGAGGGCCATGGTGTTGGGCAGCAAGCGAGATGGAGAAGGGAGGGATGCGGGCTGGAGGGTTTACGAAACCCCATTCACCAAACTACCCAACTCCAGGGGGGCAGAGAGCTCCCCATTCTCTGAGGGGCCCTTAGGAAGCTTGCTGACAGAGTCACCCTGAGGGGGGAGTGGGAAAGAAAATGGAGAGGAAGGAAAGAAAAAGGTCAGTAGAAATTCAGGTAATGCCATTCCCTACCATCTAAATGCTCCAGGCATCTCCAGGGTTGGTCCCCTGTAGTCACTTTTACTGGGATCCAGAAAATGTGAACCAAATTCTCTTCTATTCAAACTTTTCACTATTCTAAATGCAGTCTAAACTCCATCAGACATGCCTTCTCTGCAATGTAATGAGAGATTTCTTTGGGAGTTTTCTTGTGCCCCCTACCCCAGAACAATAAAAAAAGAGGTGGGGTAAACTATATCTTGCTTGCCTACCTTCTGTCCTGAAAGAGAATCCTCTGAAGGTTTAGTGCGTTCCAGGGGTGGCCGCTGGCGGCTCTGAGACTTTGCTCGGGAGATATAGTCAGCCACAGTCACTGGGGAAGGCAGAGGACCAAAAGTTTCAGAAGGAACCCAGGTACCCAGCCCCTAGACACCCACTGAACCCCAACCCCTAGCTTTCACAGGACAGGAGGCATCCTGTTCTCTGAGGAAGTCTGCTGACATCCTGCGTGAGCTGACCTGGCTGACGGTCTCCACTGATCGAACCATCAGTCCGGTTACCACGGTTACGGCGGCGGCGGCTCCGATTACGACGCTGGGGTCTTGACTCATCTTCTGTGGGGCAGGGGAAAATGAGAGTTGTGCATCAATCTCCCATCCCTCAATTCTTGCCCAGTTCTGATTTTTCAGATCCAGGTAAACCCCTTACCCAGGCCATTCTCTGTCATGCTGGGCCCGTCAGATTCCAGGCCTCCATCCATGACAGTCCTATCTTCATCAGTGCGACGGCGGCGGGAGCGGCGGCGCCTGGCACTTGCTGGGGGGGGTTCCCCAGGCTCTGAATCAACTGGGGGCTCTGGTTCGGATGTGTCCAGTAGGCTGTAGGGATTACTGTCTGGGTCCTTCAGCACTGGTTAGAGGAAGAAGAGGAGTTGGGAGTCAGGTGTCCATCATCTTTCCTTTTGGCCCACATTCGTGAACCCAGCTGTCTGCTTCTGGTACCTGAGCTAATTGATGAAGAGTTGTATCTTGAGGTGGGCCGGGGGGCAGGTGGGGGTCCCCTACCCCGGCCCCCAATCGGCTGCCTCCGACTTTCTTCCCCCCGGGTCGGGGGATCCCGGTCACCAGGCCCAGCTCGGTTGGGCTCCTCCCTCTTCTCTGACTCAGTCTCAGAAGCCGTGGATAGGTCTGAGATGGGGCCTGAAGAACACAGTAGGGTTCAAACAGGGTCACTCACCCTACCCCAGGATCCATCCCAGCCCCCAGGCTGGAAGACTCTCCCTCTCACTCCTAAGTCCCCCAGCCAACCACTTCTTCATCTTCTCCATCACCCTTTCCTCAAACTTCCACCCAGACTTCTGCCTCCCACACACCCCAACACTGCTCGCCTCCCTCTCACCACAGGCAGGACCGCCTGTCCTCCGGCCCCGGCCCCGGCCCCCATAGCTGCCCCCATAGGTTCGTGTGGTGTGGAGGGAGGAGGAGGAGCTCTCATCAGTGGTGTATCCAGCCTTGTCACTGCCACCGCTGCCCCGCCCACTCCCAGGAGGGCGAAAGCCCAGCCCAATCTGCCGAAGCTGTTCATCAATTTGCAACCTCTCCAAGCGAAGCTGCTCCACCTCCTGGTTGGGGAGAAGATGGAGAAAAACAAGGAAGAAGGAATAAGTATAAGATCAATGAACAGTCTCTTTTTCCTGCTTCTCTGCCCTGACTGTCCCTATGGATCTGAACTCTCAGGAATGCAAGAAGGCTTAAAACAGGGAAAATTCTGGGTTCCAACTCCACAGCCCCAATTTTCCACCTAATGGTTTCTATTCTACTCAGAGACACAAACTGGGAACCACCACTTTTAACTTTATCCACCAGCATCCTTAGTCCCCTTGTATACGTGGATCTCTCCTCTCCCAGGCTTCTTCTGGCTTGGGTACCTGCAGGTAGGAGAGGTGATATTCCAGCAGAGCCTGAGCATTGCTGATATTCTCTCGGGTGCCAACAAATATGAAGGGAACCATTCCCTGGAGAGCAGAGGAAAGGACAGAAGGATTAGAAAGAGACTCAAATGAAGTATTAAGTCCACCCTGTCTCCTACAGAAGCCCACCCAAATGGATCTTTCTGGGCTCTACATCTACTAGAAAAAACCAAAGTTCCCATGCCCCAACCCCTAGAAATCCCATCTCTCAAGGGAATGGCTTGGAGAATAATCCCATCTACTTCTGGCAACCAATCTCTAGGTGTAGCTGCCCCATACCTCCTCCCTGGGGTTCTTCTTGTCATTATCACCTTCTACTCGAACCCTCACCACACCAGATTTATCCACAATCTCCTGGATCACTTTCCCGTTCTTTCCAATCACTTTGCCTGAATGGGTAAAGGAGGAATTAGGCCTTTTTTTTTTTTCTTTTCAAAGGAAAGAAAAAAAAAAAAAAAGGAAAGAAAGAAGAGTAAAAACAGACAAGATAAACAGTCTTCCAGCTGCTATATAAGGATTCTGTTTAATGATTCTCTTGCTTCTAAGCTTCTGGTGTGTTTTCACTGGACAAAATATCACAATCCCTAGAAATCTGTTCTCCCATTTTTGTCACTCCTACTACAGACTGTTTGCTCTGTCCTTGTGAAACTGGAAGTTCACAGGGAGGTGGCAAGCCAGAATCACTTTAGAGCATCTCACATCTGATCCCCAACTGTATTCTCTTATACACATACACATCCCCAACTCACCAACCAGGTTCCTGGGCACTTGCACGGAGTCCTCAGAAAACTCAAGGTAGCTCCGGGCCTGTCGGCACGCCTCGGGAGTCTAAGAGAAGAGGAGTGGGGAGTCATTAATAAAACAGAGGACCTGGATCTCAAACAGTGATCTTCCTGCCACTCTCTGTCTTTGGGAAAATGTGCTGCCACCAAAGTCAGGGAGGGAGGTCAACACGACAGGTTTCCTTTCTATTTCACACTCTCTTCTTTCTATCCCCTAAGGGACCTAGACAACAGGTATCTTTTGCTGACCTCCCCATAGATGCGGAAAGTGCAGGTCTCTTCACCCAATTCGATGGCAGTCACCCCAGGTACTTTTCGGGCCTGCTGGATGTTGGCACCATGAGTCCCAATTGCTAGTCCCATCAGGTCCTCTCGCACTGTGAACTCCTCTTGGAAAGCTGCCGCCAGCTGCTTACTTGTCTGAAAAAAAAAAGGCACTGGACCACTGGACTATAGGAATCATGGAGAAATCTCAGAACACCTGTCCCAGATACCTGATGCCTTGCATAACTTAAATGAGAAAAGACTGTACGAAAGAAAGCCAGAACTACCTGGGAGTCCACTGACCACCAGGACCTGTGAAGAATTCAGGAACTTTTCATTCCACTCCTACCTTCCAAATACCAATAGCTTGGTGGGGAGGGGAGGTAATGATGGCCGAATCTGGGCTGAGATCCATCAAAGATCTGGATCTGGCTCTAACACTGTCTGGTTGTGTGATCCCAAACAAAACATACTCTCTGTGCCTCTGTTCTGTCATCTGCTAAATGATTACACCTGACCTACCCCATTCCCAGACTAACAAGAGGATTAAATAAAGTTGGTATGAAAAAAAGGACTTTTCACAAGGTAAATGCAAGTGTAAGGAACTATTTACCTTAACCAAACCAATATCAACTCCCAAAATAAAACCTGAAAAGTTGAACAGAAAGCAAGAGGTTGAGAAAAGCATAAAAAGAGGTTATGGTACACCATGCTACCACTTCATTTCTCAACCAGTCCTTAGAGGGATACCTGAGTACAAGGGCAGGAAAAGGGAAAGGTTCTGGCAGTGCCCTGAGTAGCATCCCTGGAGAAGTAAAGATTACCATGGTCCAGAATTTGCACAGGCTCCCGAAAAGATCAGTTCACTTGATAAAAAGGAAACAGATGTTCAAATACACACACACACATATATATATATACCACCCTCATTTAGGATGGTATAATTCCTAAGGGAATCTGACCATCATAAGATGTCAGAACACAAAAAGACCTTGTAGAAACACTCACATTCAACTACCTCATTGTCACAGCTAAAGAAGAAAAAGCTCATTGAAATCAAGTTATTTGACAAAGCAAGACTTAGGATTGATTCCAAGTCCAGTGGTCTTTCCAGTGTACAAATGGTTCCCAAACATATCCCACAAAGCAGTCTGGTTCTCAGAGGTAATTTGGGGGCAGCCAGTGGAGGTAAGAGCCACACCCTCTTGCACTTTTAAACAGACCTGTTCTGATTGATCTGTTTTATGCATTGTGCTTTCAAGTAAAATTTCACTTGATCAAAGGGTCCCATAGCTTAAAAAAAAAAAAAAGAAAAAAAGCTTGTACTAAAACATGATGGAGCTCTGCCATCTGGAGGAGTCTGAGATAAAATAGCAGACGCAGGTTTAATGGCCCAGAAAGACCTTAATGTCTGTTCACAAGAGCATGGGTGGAGGATGGGGTGGGAGGGGAGAAGGACAATACCAATCAGCAGTAAAAAGTGAAGCCAAAACTTACCTCGAGGTGCTTGGTAGCTTCTTCATTGCGGGACATGAGTAGCAGTTTGGTGCGCAGGCTTCGGAAATGCATATCACCCAGCAGGGATGCTCGCTTCACAGGGGCTTCTGTGGTTGACTGCAAAGAAACCAATGAAAAAGTCATTAAAACTGACTGACTACATTTTAGAGAAGAGCCAGGAACTGGGAATCAGGATGCCTGAGTCTCTGGAAAAGGGTGGGAGTTAAGAAACAAAGTTGAGGAACAGGAAAAATCATTGTCAGTCTCACAAGGGCCTACTAACTGGGTGCTTAAGGGAAGTGATTTTAAGTAGCAAGCACAGGTGAGAATCATACTGTCTGTTTTTGAGAGTCCAAATATGCAAGGAAGGGTACCCAGCCCAGACTGCAATATGATGGTCAGGTTGAAAAAAAAATTAAGGTCATACATGAGAAAGACTAAGGAAAGGTAGGGCTAACCTGGGTCCACAGAGGTCAGGAGCAATAAAGTCCTCTCTGACAAATAAATATAAGCACATTTTAGCTCTTCTCTTCTTGCAAAGTTGTTAAAAGGGGAAAAGGGCTTAGGTGAAATTCAGGCAGAATAAACTCACCAGAATGAAGAGCTCACTATTTGTGATGTTGAGAAAGATGCAGTTTGCTCCCAATGCTTTCTTGAACTCTTTATGGACGTTTTCATTGGAGCAGCTGCAGAGAAAGAGAACCATGCTCAGAGGGCAGAGTGTAGAGTACAGTTGAAGGGGAGAGAGAGAGGGACTGAGAAAAATAAGGACTGCAGTAAAAGAACAGGGATGAGGAAACAGAGGAACTGGGAGCAAAAGGGACTCTAGAGGGCCTAAGGAACACAGAACACTGAAACTGGGAGCGGAGGCTGGGACAAACAAGAGCAGAGACGAGGACCATAAAGAGGGCCCCCCACTCCCGACATCCCAAACACTCACGCCTCTCTCAGATCCTCAGGCACAGCCATGGTAACCTTGAAGAAGCTGCCTTTGGTTGCAAGGGGATTGGGATTAACTGGCCGAAGCCGTTCCAGGGTGACAATCTCATTGTAAGTGGCATCACAGGCAGCATATTCAATGACATAGAACTGGCAGAAGGAAAGAGAGAAGCTGTGGATGACCTGAGTTTCTATCTCCCACCTTTCTCTGACTAAAATATGTGTTTCAGCAGTTCTCCAAAGGTCTTGACAATCACTCACATCTCCCTTCATCATCCGCACCCGGGCCAGCCACCAGCCACAAGGTTCTTGCTCATTGGCTCGAGAATAAACCTGAAGAGAAGTTGAAAATAAAAGAGATATTGAGGACCATCCAAAAACATCAAGAATGGAATGAGCATTAAGACACTTGGGAGGCATCCTAAACTAAGATAAAGGAATCTAGAGGAAGGAGCTGCTAATTAAAATCAGAGAACACTGGATTTTAGATGCTGTTATCATAAATGGAAGAAAAGTGAATCTCCTGAAAACAGGAAGCTCCCTGAGAGCTTGACTGATCACAGCAATGATGGACAGAAAACTGCTGCATTTCACTCTTCCACAGGCTGCCTAGCTGGATGGAGGAAGGAGCGTGAACCAACCAGTGAGAAGCCTAGGGTACTGGTATCAGGGTAAGGGAGATGCAGAATCCTGGGAAAAGGGACATTTAGAAAAGGTGGACTCCAACGACCTTACCTCCACTTCATCCCCTTCTGTGATCTCCTTATTATAGTCAGCTGGAGGTGGTAGCCGGACATCCCCAAAAGGAATTTGTCTCTCACTCTGCCAGCTGCAAGGGAAAACAGTGATATGAAAGCTATTCAGGCTAGTGTGGTTGCCCGTTTCTTCAGGAAGAGGTTACTTCCTCCACTGGGCATTTTCCACCTTCCCTGGTGATTAGACGCTAAACTCCAGGCCCTGCTCCATAGTGGTGCCTTCCATCTCTTGCTAGAATCTAAATATGGAGTCAAATGACCCCCACTCTCACCATTTCCTCTCCTGGGATCCATATAAGTTGCCCACCCAAACCCTTGGCTCTCCCCCACCTATTATACATGCCTCATGGGACTCAGCCGCCCCCTCTTCTCCACTCTCCTTCTAGGACCTAGTATGCTGGATTCTCTATTCCCAAGGTCTTACTTGTTTTCAAAGAAGATGGTGACAGAGTCTTCATGGACATCCTTCACAAAGCCCTAGAATGGATTTTAGAACAAAGTAAAAAAAAAAAAAAAAAAGACAATCAACCACCACCTCAGCCATCAAGGGAACAGACAGTTTTAGAGGGCCTTAAACTAGAGTTTTTTTGTTTGCTTTTCTTTTTTTTTTCTTTCTTTTTGCCCGCACCTTGTGGCTTGCGGGATCTCAGTTCCCCAACCAGGGACTGAACCCGGGGCCACAGCAGTGAAAGCCAAGAGTCCTAACCACTGGGCCACCAGAAAACTCCTTTTTTTTTTTCTTTTTTTAAACTAGAGTTTTAGATGGGGACACAAGCAATCTAAAAACAGGGCTAGAAAAAGCTGTATTGGTGAAGGAATACGAATGTTGAGGTAGCAAGAAATGTTGCAAAATCCAGAAATAAGATGAGACAGAAATTAAGTAGAAGGGAGAAACATCACCTGCATCAGAACAGCCGGGAAACTAGTGGTCTCCTACGGCTCCCACAGAGGCCTCCCTATCTGTCTGCCTCACGCAGTGCTGAGCAGCTTGCCAGAGTTCAATTAAAATACCAACAACATTCAGCAAAGCTAAGAATATCCCATGAGACAGTGTGAGGTTGTCCTGGAACACCTAGAGGACATCAGGATCTGCCAAGAGAGAAAGGGTCTAGCTCCTAATACAGCAAGAGGCCTGAGCGAACTTGGTGCCTTGATGCCTGGGTCGTAAGAAAATAATCAGAACACTGGAGAAATTCAAAACAAACACAACTTACGAAAGGAAAAATTAGGATTTAAAAGATGTGAGGGAGGGCTTCCCTGGTGGCGCAGTGGTTGAGAGTCTGCCTGCTAGTGCAGGGGACGCGGGTTCGAGCCCTGGTCTGGGAGGATCCCACATGCCGCGGAGCGGCTGGGCCCGTGAGCCACAACTGCTGAGCCTGTGCGTCTGGAGCCTGTGCTCTGCAACGGGAGGGGCCGCGACGGTGAGAGGCCCGCGCACCGCGATGAGGAGTGGCCCCCGCTTGCCACAACTGGAGAAAGCCCTTGCACAGAAACGAAGACCCGACATAGCAATAAATCAATCAATCAATCAATAAATCTTTAAAAAAAAAAAAAAAGATGTGAGGGAATTCCCTGATGGTCCAGTGGTTAGGACTTTCACTGCCGTGGGCCAGGGTTCAACCCCTGGTCAGGAACTACGATCCTGCAATCCTGTAAGCTGAGCGGTGTGGCCCAATAAATAAATAAAAGATGTGAGATTTCTAAATGCTAGGACACTGCTAAGAATTTGAAAAGAGTAATAAAATTTGTAGAAGACCCCAAACTTCAGATGATGACAAGGGAGAGGAACAGGGATGATTGAATAGCTGGAATCGCTGGTCTACCTCCTATTTTCTCTCTCTCTCTTTTTTTGGCCAAGGCAGTGAAAGCTCTGAGCCCTAACCACTGGACTGCCAGGGAATTCCCCACCTCCTATTTTCTGTCTTCACTGAGGAAGCCAAAGCTATGCGTTCAATCCTGTGCTCCCAATTTTCCTACCTTCTCTCCTGTTTTTCACATTATCAAAATTAGCAATCCCTAATTTTGAGTAAGTCCAATTTTTCAACTTGTTCTTTTGTATCTGAGCTTTTGGTTTTATATCTAAGAAATCTTTACCTAATGTCCTTGTCTAGAGTTTTATAGTTTTTATTTTACATTTAGGTCAATGATCCATTTTGAGTTAAATTTTGTATATGGTGCCAGATACAATCAAACTTCATTTTTAACCTATGAACATGCACTTCTTTGAGCACAATGTGTTGAAAGCCTATCCTTTCTCTACTGAATTGCCTTTTCGCTTCTGTCAAAAATCAGAAAATGCAAACTAATGTATAATGACAAAAGGCATTGGTGGTTGGTGGAAGACTTTTGGGATTGATAGAAATTGTGGCGATGGTTTGTTTTATATGTATGTCAAAACTTAACAAATTGTATGCTTTAAATAGGTGTACTTCATTGTATGTCAATTATGCCTCATTAGATTTTTTTAAAAATTAGGGGTTTCAAAAAGCTAATATATGAAGAACTATTCCTGAGCTTTGCAGGAAGGAACAAAATATGAGCTTAGGAGAGAAAACACCAAAAATGTACACTTGTGTCACTCCCACCTCAGAGAACTGATCAATCATAAACACTTAATACACTGTTTTTTCCTTAAATCTAAACCTAAAATTTCACTCTTGATACCAGCCATCTTTCTCTTCTTTCGGGAAAGGATCTTGTTATGGAGTCTTACTACTTAGAGCCTTACTTCTGCCCAAGGCATTAGTACTCCTGGTACTGCCTAGCCTCTTACTTACCCATGCTTTAGCCTTCTCTGCCATTCCCTTCTTCGGTAATATTTTTTCCACTCTTCATTCAGCTCCATCAATACCCATTCCTACTCTTCTCCACTCACATCTTCTATTTGCCCGAATCCCTCTCTTCCCTTTTGGGTTCTTCTCTTAGCTCCTTTTTTTTTTTTTCTTTTTCTTCTTTTTTCCTTAGTTCCTTTTTAAGTGTCCTCCTCTTTTCTTCCTTTATAAGGATTTCTCTAAACATTTCATCTAGCCTCTACAGCTGACTTTATCCAATTCTTTATCCAAAACGTCTATCTCTAAGCTTTAGAAACAGTTTATCAAGAGAGAGTTAGCTATTTTCAAAACATTTCAGGGATGAGATAAAACATAGTGGAAGAGAATCACCTGCCTGCCTCTTTTGTGAAGAGATCCCCACTCCTAGATACACTCATTCACAAAGGATATGTCTAAAGCTCTAATCCAATTCTCCTCCAACATGTCAGGGTTGGCCCTCAGGCAGAGGTAGCAACATTACCCTGGTTTTTCAAGCTACCATGATCCCAAGGCAGAAATGCAAAGCTCAGAATGGAGTTTTCCCTCACATAACTCAGCAGTTCAACTAAACGTCACTCATTCTTATACTTCTAGGATCTTTTTCCTTCAAAGATTCTCCAAAACAAGCTTTCTCCTCAACTTCACATTCCAAGTCAGTCTCTGCTCCTTAATTCCACCCACATTACCCCAGTATTTTTCCTCCAAAAATACCAGTGGTATAAAGTGAGCTCCTAGTTCTGCTCAGTCCATGCTCATTGAGAAGATAAGCAGAGGAGGGCAAGAGCAGTTGAGTGAATCTCTAGAAGGCTACCTAGATCCAAAGGATAACTCAATTCAATTCAATGGCCAGGGCTTATGGAGCTTTGGCTTATAGAGCCTAGGACTGGACAGAGAAAGTGAGAGTCCTAGGTTCCTAAGTACTTCACTTTCCTCAAATTATAAGATACAAAATTAGGTCCCACCTTCAACCTATCTTCTAGTCCTGGGTTCTCAAAATAAAGGAGGGAGTTCTAGAAGAAAATCAGGAAGGGTCTGGATAAAAATCACGTGTTGAAGGTGAGGATGCCATATTCCTTAACAAAGGAATTGGAATTGGGATATCCAGGTAAGGTCTGGAAAGTTGGATGACTGTGCCCTGGAAGGTGAACAGATATTTCATTTGGGAGAGCACCGCTTAGAGAACAAAACACATTAAGTTCTGACAGAAAAGGAAGAGCTGATGGGATAGCTAAATGATAACTTAGATCCCAGATCTGACATTTGCAGTTCTATCCTGGAAGAAGATCAACAACACTAGGACCCAATTCTGAGAGGGATGAAAAGAACCTTCCCAAATTTATAGTTCTAGAAGCAATGTAAACACTCCTTGAACCACACTGAAGTTTGCTGAGTCATGAATATTAAATCAGCAGCAAGGACAGATTGGGCAAGTATCTATATGGCACTGAACGTTGAAGAAAAATTAGTCTGAATTTAAGGATTTACTGTTGTTTTCAACTGAGGCATGGGGCAGAAAATGCTAAAGTGGCCAGGACACAAAATCCACATTACCTGGCTTCCAGCTCAAGTCCAAACTCTATTCTCTGATTCAAAGCATCCTAGCCCCAATTCACTCAATCAAGTCTATCACTGCCATAGCCCACAGGAGAAAAGAGAAAGATTCAGAGACACATTTTCTGTTGGACACTTATATGTGGAAAGGGAAACATGTCCCTTCCCAGCAGTCTCACACAGTTAATTTGAACTGGATACCAATCTTTCCCAGCTGTGTCTGACTCCCATGCTTCCTAGAACAAAAGCAAACATCATATCTTGATCTCAGGCTCAGTTTAAGAATCACTTTTCTTAGGGATGGGAAGGACCCAGATGAAGGACAAGATACTGTGGGAAATGAGGCTAAAATCTTATGAGGAAGGGTATTTCAATAAAGGTAATGCAAGTTTGGGGGAAAAGGATATAAGAGACAAATGCACTCTATCAGAATCAGAAAGGAATTAAGAAACTTTGCCAAAGAAAACAGAAATGCTATGGAGGCAGGCTAGAAGAAAAAGTCCCATGAGTTAGGAAAGTATGCAGAAAAAAAATGACAGAAAGAATCAGCTGGGAGCTTCCTTCTTCCATCTTAGCTGGGTAATGGAATAGGTAGTTTCTGGGTATTACACAGAAATATTAGGATAAAAAGCTAAAGACTTATATTGAGAGGTTAAGTTAAGATAGATGTGGGTACCCACAGGCACTGAAGAATATAAAGAAATCTGGCGAGGGAAGTAAGGCAGAAATGAATAGGCATTTAGAATGGGTCAAAAATGACTACACTGAGCTTACCAGTCGAAGTTGGGGCAGAAACCTACTCCAAGGGCAAATATGAGACCCTTTCCAGTTATAGCAAGATATGACTTCACAGGGAAGGAGTTCAAGAAAGTCATTTCCAAGGGCACGAAGGTGGAGAGGTCTATTATGGGAGGAAAGCCTTGAGGGGAAGTGAAGGAAAGGGGGTTCTTCTCCTCACAAGTAATGTTATGATAAGATAACTCTGCTCTTGCTCCTCAGGGTAAAATGAGAGAAGACAGGAATCAGGAAAGTCTCTGAGACAATTCCAGGCATAAAGTCCAAAGAGGTTCAAAATAACAACAGTCACATAAAGAAAAATTCCTGAGAGGCAAGAGGGGTCTCCCTCTGGCTTAATCTAAATGGGAAAAAAATGTCCTAAAAAATAAGATTCAGAACAGATTTAAAAGGTGGTAATAAAAGGTGTTCTAAAAAACCCAATCCTGGGCAACGGGGGAGCTGAAGTAAACAAGGATCTTTTAAAGATAGTCTCCTTCTCCTTTAAAAAAAGGCTAGTGGATTCCCAAACTGGGCGAGTTGGCCAAAAGTCTTCTAGAAGTGGAAATCCTTAAGAAGAAGATTAACAGATGGAATCCTTGTGAGATCCCCTTTTAGAGATCAGGGATATGAAGCTTACACTCCTCAAGATGAAGAAACTGTATGAATGATCTAAATGTATGAGGTCAAAGTGAGATGACAAATACAAAACCATCCCTGGGTAAAACACTAGACCAGCTAGTCTTGGAATAAAGGGGTGGGGTGAGAGACTTGAGAAAAGGTGCCACCTTATGGCTATGAGGCAACTAGACGGCTACAGCCCAGAGTTCCTGAGGTCAAAGATACTAAATGTCATAAACAGATTCTGACCGTTTCTCCTTGGGGTGGGAACAGAAATATAAGATGAAAGTGGGGTGAGTCTTCCAGAGCCAGTAAGCAGAGGCCTCTCCGAGGAAGATGAAAAGATCTAATATGGGACGGCCTTCCCAAGGGGCTAATAGTGGAGAATAAAGAGAATTCTCCATGTGCTTGGACTGTGGGGAAGACGTGATTCAGATCCAAGGTAGATCTTCTACCAGAGACAGGAAAAGTCAACGAGACGCTGGGTAAATGGGGTCTCTTCTGCGGGGTTGGGAGGGGAGCTGAACCAAGTACAATAATGCCCTGATGCTCAATCCCGGAGATGCGGGTAAAAGCAGGTGTAATAGAGGGGTCAAAAATAAGAGGAAGGGGTTAACTTCTAGAGGTCTCCCCCTAGGACGGCCGCGGGTGGGAGCGTGGGTCTAAGGTTCTCAGGGTCAGGGCTTAGCTCCAGAATGTCGATCCCGCCCCACTCTTCCCTGCTCTGGCTGGAGGGAGGAGGCTGAAGACCGCGTCCCTGGCCAGCGCGCCGCCTCACCTTGTAGAAGGCCCCGTTGGAGCCGCGCACCTCGACCGGCAGTCCCGGCTCCACATCCCCCCCAGAGGCCAGGCCGCCCATGGCGCCGCCACCGCCTCCGACTCCCCCGGCGGCGGCTGCAGCAGCGCTCTGAGTACGGGCCGGGCCAGGTCCCCGGCGTCTCCCCGGAGGAGGAGCCGGAGGGGGAGCCGCGGGGGGCGGGAGCCGGGCCGGCCCCACGGCGGCCCTGCCACAGCCAACGAGCAGGGGGCCGGGGCCGGGCCGCTCCCCGTCCGCCGCCGCCGCCTTGGTCTCCGCCACCGTGAGGGAAACGGCCGCCGCCGCCGCCGCTGCCTTCGTCACCTCAGCTTCCGCCCGCCGCTGCCCCCGCTGCTGCCTCAGTCCCGGGACCCGCTGCTGCCGCTGCCGCTCCACGGCCTCCACCTCCCCCTGCCGCCGCCGCCTACTGCGCAGGCGCACCGGGCACCCGCCCGCCGCGCGCGGGCCCCGAGGGCCAAGGCGCAGGCGTCAAGGCTGGCGACCCAGCTCGCGCTGGCCGGCGCATCAGGGCTTCCACACTCCTCTTCACTCTCTCACGCCCCCTCCTGGTCGCTCACTTGCGCTTGCGCAGAACCAGACTGGTTCTCTTTCCTCGCCACCCCACCTCTCCACGGCCCCTGTCTCTTCCTTTTCCCGCCCCACAACACTGAGAGCTAACCAATCATGGGGAGGGAGGGACAGCGCTCACTCAATCGGATTGGACTTCTGATGCTCCTGGTCAGGCCACACCCACTTCACCACGGTGCGCTCCAGCAGGCTTGTACAAGTTAGGGATGGGCATGCGCCTGAATGATTGCTTGGTCACTTTCCCCACCTTTGTCTTTCTTGGTGCGCACGCTCCGAAGGAAAAAAAAAAAAAAAAGGAGTTGTCGAAAGGCGAAAAAAAAAAAAAAAAAAAAAAAGGGCCTGGTGCGCATGCGCTGGGCTTTACAGGCCACAAGGCGGACTGGACTCTCTTGAGCCTCTGTATCTCTGCACAATGCGGTTTAAGAGTCACGTTCTTGCCTTGAGAAGATTCTGGTCATGCATACAAAGAAAGGTTAAAGAAAGATTTCAAGGCAGTACCGAAAGGCAAATGCAACTTAGCACAAGATTTGATATCTAAATGCGGAGAAAATCCAAAAGAGGAAAAATTGTTACAGAGAAAGGATAGTGGAGGGGAAACTTAGGATTCGTAAACTAAGATAAGTAAGAAATTTCGATAGAAGTGAATAAAATAGCCAAGAAATTAGGATCATGTGTTGTGCAGTAATCATTTAGCAAATATTTATTTAGCCCTCACTGTGTTCCATCCACTGTGGTAGGTCGTAAGGATACAAAGACAAGATGTGGTCCCCAAAACAAGGATTTTATAATATATTGGGGAAGGAGCAGACAAACACATTTAAACAAGTAAGTGCATGGAGTTCATTTGAACATGGGATAAAGATAAGGACTAAGTTTTGAGGGAATCCCAAGGAGACGAACAATGGTCAGTTGTTCTTCAGAGTGACAGGGAAAGACTACTGCAGGGGAGGTGATGCAAATTGAGATTTGAGGGATAAATAGGCATTTGCTAGAGGAAAAGTGCAGTAAGAGTATTCTTGAGAGAACAAGAACTACAATGGTGCAGAGGAGCAGAAAGAACATGTCCTTTGGGGAACCACAACTAGTTCAAATAGCGTTTGGCTTGAAGTAGGGAAGCTAGACTGTGAAGGACTTGTAAATCAGGTTAAGGAAAATGGTCTTCACTTTATCCATACTGGAGAGCCACTGAAAGATTTAAAGCAGTAGTATAATGTAATAAGATTTATGTTTTACAACTGTGGGGAATAGATTAAAGAGAAAGGGCATCCCAGAAGGCAGTGAGAGCTGTGAGGAGCTGTTGCAGGTGAGGAAGATGCTAAGGACCGCCTTGGATTAGGGCTGTGGGCAACAGAGGTACAGATTGATTTGAGCCTGTTAAATTTGCAATAGAATCAACAAGAATTGGTGATAAGGATGGGGTGGAGTCAGTGAAGAAGTGGGAGGAACACAGATTTCTACCTTGGATTGCTGAGTGCATGGTGATGCCAGTCATGGAAGAGAGAACATACGAGAAAAAGTTTTGGAGGAGAAGTTGATGAGTTCAATGAGTTTGATTGTGCTCTTTGAGTTTGAGGGTCCACCATCCAGGTGGTCATGTTCCCTTGTCTTCAACAAACTTCTCTTTCAGATCCCAATTTAAATATAATTTCATTAGCCTTCCATTATGCCCACACTGGTTTAGGTCCCCTGCCTTACACTGCCAAAGCATCCCATACTCCTTTGTGGCACACATCATGGTTGTAATTTTAATCATTTATCCAGCGTCTGTCTTCTGCCATCACACTATGAGTAAGCCCTATGAGATCAGAGACTGGGTTCCAGGTCTGTTTGTCCCCAGCATTGTATACTCAGTACTTAGCACAGTTCCTGGCACAGCAAATATTAACTGAAGGAACCAACGTCTTGTAGGTCAATGGACACACAAGTGTGTGGCCCAGGAGACATCTGGGCTAGAGAGGTGAATGTGAGAATTATCAGCGTATTAGACATAGTTAAAGCTATAAGAGAAAATTAGATGTCTAAAGAAAAGTGACTTAGAAATGGATTGGGTCCATGATAAAAACTCTCAACTACAACAGTATTTAAAGGGCTGGCAGGGAATTCCCTGGTGGTCCAGTGGTTAGAACTCCATGCTTCCACTGCAGGGTACCGGTTGGATCCCTGGTTGGGGAACTAAGATCCCACATGCCGTGCAGCGTGTCCAAAAATTAAACAAAGAAACAAATAAATAAATAAAGGGCTGGCAAAAGAAGAGCTGCCTTCAAGAGTGCCTGAGAAGGAACATCAGTAACGAGGGTAGCAGAAATAATAAAAGGGACTAGACTATCAGCAGTGATTCTGATAAGGAGTAGGGAGGGAGAATTAGAGAAATTAAGTGGGACAGATTATCAGGAGTGCTGGCTGTCAGACTGAAATGTTTGGGTTTGGACCCTTAAGCAACAGGAGTGGCTGAATTTTGTCTTGGAAATGGCACCATCATCAATTTCCAAGCCTCTGGCAGCGACAATCCTCTCAGATTTGACTTTTGCTCTTTTTCATCTGCTTTAGTCATTGTTCATTCAGGCCAAGGATGAGAGTGGGAAAAGGGGGAACAGCATTTCAGATGGGGAAATGGCATGTACAGAAGGCCCAGAAGGGAGACTACAGTGCATTTGAGGTACTGGAAAGAGTCTAACATGGTCAGAACTGACTTGCTGGGGAAAAAAGGCTGGAATAATGTTTCAGATAATGGGGATTTGGGCCAGAGCCTGGAGGGATTAGCCAGAAGTTTGGACTTTGTGCTGACAGCAGTGGGAGCTGTGACTGGATTTTCAGCCAACTTGCCTTTAGGTGAAATTGCCTGTAGGTGAAATTACTCTAGCTGGACTATACAGAATGTGTCAACAGAATGCCCCAGCTTGCCTTAGGACTTCTTTTTCTTTTTTTTGGCCGCACTGCATGGCATGTGGGATCTTAGTTCCTGGACCAGGGATCGAACCCATGCACTGTGCAGTGGAAGCACGGAGTCTTAACCACTGGACCGCCAGGATAGTCCTGCCTTAGGACTTCTAAATACACAGAGAGATTGAGAGAGGAAGATAGAAAGATGGATAGATTGATAGATGGATGGCTAGATAGATCCTGAAAATGGGGATTAAATGAAAGTTTACAGATTGAATGTTGAGACTTGCCCCAGACTCCCTCTTCACCCAGCTCTGAGATTACCTACAACCAGGCTTACACCCTCCAGGCAGGAGTTTGGAAGCATCTTCTCTGGGAAATCTAACCAGACAAGGAAAAAGACCTAATGGTACTGACATCAGGGGTTCCTCAAGGAAATGGCCTCATGGCTCACCCTATAGTAAAGTTCACGGTCCACATGCCTCCCTACATCCCATACAGACACACTCACAGTTTCCAATCAGTACCTTAGTGTCCCGATCTTAAATATGAGCAGACAACTGAGAATTACCAGACATTTGAGGAAAGCCTTTAAAATGAAAGATGGAGGCCAAAACAAAGAAAGAAAGTTTAGAAGAAATACAGACTACACAAGGAGAAAAACATTTTTTAAAAAACCTATGATGGGGCTTCCTTGGTGGCGTAGTGGTTGAGAATCTGCCTGCCAATGCAGGGGACACGGGTTCGAGCCCTGGTCTGGGAAGATCCCACATGCCGCGGAGCAACCTAGTTCCGTGAGCCACACCTACTACGCCTGCGCGTCTGGAGCCTGTGCGCCACAACTACTGCGCCTGCGCGTCTGGAGCCTGTGCGCCACAACTACTGAGCCTGCGCGTCTGGAGCCTGTGCTCTGCAACAAGAGAGGCCGCGATAGTGAGAGGCCCGCGCACCGCGATGAAGAGTGGCCCCCGCTCGCCGCAACTAGAGAAAGCCCTCGCACAGAAACGAAGACCCAACACAGCCATAAATAAATAAATAAATAATTAAAAAAAAAAAAAAAAAAAAAAAAAAAAACCTATGATGAATATTCTCAGATGAGAAAAGAACATATATCCATGAAACAAAAACAGAATGTTTTTAAAATGCAGAGAATAAGAGAGCTCTTAGAAATTAAAAACATGAGAGCAAAAATAAAAATTCAGTAGAAGGAGGTATGTAATGTACAACATGATAAATATAATTAACATTGCTGTACGTTATATATATGAAAGTTAAGTTCTCATCACAAAAAAATTTTTATTTCTTTAATTTTGTAGCTATATGAGATGATAGATGTTCACTAAACTTATTGTGATAATCACTTCATGATGTATGTAAATCAAATGATTATGCTGCACACAAACTTATACAGTGCTGCTATGTCAATTATATCTCATTAAAACTGGAAGAAAAATAAATAAATAAAATCAATTAGGGAATTTAAAAAATTTCAGTAGAAGGGTTGGAAAATAGAAGTTAAAGAAATCTCCCAGAAAGTAGAGCCAGAAAATGAAGATGGGGAAAAAGGAAAGAAAAAAAATTTTTCTTTAAATTATAGGATTAGTCCATGGGATTCAACATCTGAATAACAACAAAAGTTCCAGAGAGATCACAGAGATAATGGAGGGAGAAAATCATCCAAAAAATAATAATAAAAATTTTAAATGTTTCCATAACTGAAGAACGTGAGTTTCCAGATTGCAAAGATCCACTGAGAAAACACTAAGACATTTCCATGGAAGATTTCAGAATTCTAGGATAAAGAGACGATCCTAAAAGCTGTGGTTGGGGAAAGAGGGAAGGAAAATAAAAATAAGCTTCATACATAGGATTCAGAATAAGAAAAATTTCAGGTTTCTGAACAGCAATACAGCAAACTTTCAGTTTCTGAAGCTTGAAGACAATGGAGAAATGCCTTCAAAATTCTTAGGGTAAATTATTTCCAATCTAATATTTGATACCCATCCACACTGTCAATTAAGCACAAGAGCAGACCAGACATTTTCAGACTTGTAAGATTCCAACAAATTTACCTCCCAGGCATCCTTTCTCAAGAAGCTCCATCAAAATAAACCGAGAAAGGTGAGTACATGGGTTCTGGGAAACAGGCTGTCAAGAGAGGGGCAAAGGTCCCTAAGATGGATGTGAAAGGGGACTCCAACAGTGCAGCCTAAAGATCAGACTGTGTGCTGGAGCAGGTCTAAGGGCTCCGTGAGAAAGTTCTTCAAAATGAAATAGATCAAATTCCTTACGTGTTTGTATATTCTTAAGAAGAGATTAACATAACTAGGGGAGAATTGGGGGATAAATTAGAGTACACAGAAAACTAAGCAAATGAATAAAGGAGACAAGGCAAGTATTAATTTCAGGGAAAACAAAAATGATGCAAGAAAGAAAAACACCTATAACAATCCACATGGCTCAACTGTGAAGAGCATTTGCATAATCATAACATGTAAACATGAAACACAGATCCATCCAGAGTTATGATATAATATTGGAAGGATGGGAGGATGGGAAGTAGGGATGGGGTGAAAGAGGGGTTGGAAAAGAGTGTTAGCAATGGGAGGTCAATACTAGTGGTCGAAACAAACATCAAGAAGTAGCAATAACTGGACTTCCCTGGTGGCGCAGTGGTTAAGAATCCGCCTGCCAATGCTAGGGGACACGGGTTCGAACCCTGGTCCGGGAAGATCCCACGTCCTCGGAGCAACTAAGCCTGTGTGCCACAACTACTGAAGCCCACGCGCCTAGAGCCCGTGCTCCGCAACAAGAGAAGCCACTGCGATGAGAAGCCTGCGCACCGCAACGAAGAGTAGCTCCCACTCGCCGCAACTAGAGAAAGCCCGTGTGCAGCAACGAAGACCCAATGTGGCCAAAAAAAAAAAAAAAAAAAAGTAGCAATATCTGTATGCCATTTTGAATTTGAAATATGAAGGTGAATACAAAACCCCCCCATAACAATACAATTTAAAAACTCAATTGAAAGTGATTGACTCTGAAGAGCTAGGGGAATTGGGAGACTACTGTTTTCTTATATAGGTCTTGTAGAGATATTTGACACTTTAAATAGTATACTGTATATCTATGATTAAAAAAAATAACCCCATGGAAGGGGGGTAGTTACAGAAGGAGGCTGGGAGATCAGTTAGGAGGTTATAGCAATTTTCAAAGAGAGGTGATAGTGGAAGTGGGGTTAGGGATGTGGACAGATTTGAGAGATATTTTAAGTTATCTCTATTCTTTCTTTAAAAATCCCTCCCCCTAAATGCCCTCCCCTCTGTTCTCCCTGGAATGGCCAGAACCCAGGTGATTTTCACTCCATTCTAGTCAGCCCCAGCACTTAATAGAATCACCCTACAGGAGGTTAATGAAGTGATGAGTGGGTGGGAGACCATGGGGTGGCTGCAGAATGGATTGATGCTGGGGTGCAAAGACACCCTATGAAAACTGGTAAGATCTGGGTCAGGGTGAGCGAATAACAAAAAAACAAGTGTAAACTCTGAAAAGCAAAGACAAAACAGGACGGGGGCAAGATACATTTTGGAAATATTGTTTCCTAGTTCATAATCTTTTCTTCTGCATTAGTATTTAAAGTTTTATTTATTCATTTTTCTGAAGTACTACATGGGTGAGGCACAAAATTCAGAAGATCCAAAGTGGCATGGGGAAAAGTCCCCTTCCTTCCGTTACCTGGACACCCAGTTCCTCTCCCTGGAAGCAACCACTCTCTGCTTGTTTGTGTGTCCTTCCAGAAATAATTCATTCTGAGTTAAGTTTAAAAAGTGCCATCAAAAGATAACTTGTTCATGTTTAAAAGATATTCATCCCTGCCAGATTAGATGAGCCAAGGGCATGAAACTGGATTCTTCCTGCTCCCATCTGTGGAAGGGGCAGACAAGCTTCATTATTTCTCAATCAAGTTTGTCCTAAAGGCCCATCTGTTGTAAACTCATTTTAAGGGCCCAAAACTGGCACCACTCTGGAAGAATTTGGGCCTTTGAAGTGTTGTTTGGCTGAATTGTATTTTTTTTTTTTTGAATTTTAAGATGGATCTTCAACTCTCTAGGCTCCATTGATCCTGTGTTTTACAATTTACACATTTATGTTACCTGCTTGTCCACTTTCAGTGTCTAAATTATGACCATTTAACCAATGGTTCCTCCACAAAAGGAATAATATGTTACCACTGAAAGTGATGATGTGTTTAATAACTTAGGAAGATGTTTCTGATTTATTGTTAAATGAAAAAACAGGTTGCAAAAGAGTTGATCCCATAAATCCCCACATACTTAACTAATTATATGTATATATGTACATTGAAAAAATCTAAGGAATCAGTACCAAAGGGTTAAGAGGAGAGATGTAAGTAAGGCTATGGATTTTATTTTTATATGTCCCTTCAAACTTCTCTACAACAAACCTGCATTACTTGTATAATAAAATATTATGAAAGTAGGAAATGAACCTGTTTCCCTTCTTGTCTCCATGGGTCCTAAAGGTTTGTTTTGGTTCTGCTGAACTGAAAATAAAGGCTTTGTGACTTTTGAAAAAGAAAAAGCACTCGCTAGCTGAGCGGATTTTTTAAAAAGTTGGGGCCAGTGGTCCTTCCCAGTGTCCCTAAAATGCCGCCACCAGGTGGCAGCCTGTTCCATCTGTTGAGTCGGTGGGCCTGCCTCAGTCTCGGATTCCACACAGCCCAGTCCAGACACTGGAGGCCTTTGTCTGGGTCCCAAACCTGACCAACAAGCCTGATATATATGCTAGAGGCCAGAGCCAATACTCTGGTCCATTGTGGGTGAAAGTCATCTTAGGCCCACTTTTATCCCCAGGAGCAATATCCACTGACCAGAAAACACTGAGGAAGGGTCGTAATAGCTGAAGCTTGTCACATCCTCAATTCCTCCACCCAACACCACATCAACACATGGGAATTCTCATTTATTTTTCACCCTTAACAAGGAAGTGGGAAGGCTTGCCTCTTCCTCACCTCTGTTCTTTCCATCTGGGAATATTCACCTCCAACCCTCCTTCCCTTCCTTCCGGGAGGCCTTGGTCAGTGGAGACAGTCTCTGAGGACTGCTTGAGCTGGTGGGGATGAAGAAGCTGAAATGGAGATCCCCAAGGGATGGCGTCACTTTCCTGCCAACTCCCTCATCGCCTCTCCTTCAAAGCGAAAGCAGTGCCAACCTTCAGCTTCTGTCAGATCTTGGGCTCCTAGGGCCTTATACAAGTCCATAGCCCCCTTGTTCCAGTCTAGGACTGCCAGGCGGAACTGGGAGCAGCCCTTATCCAGGGCCACCTGTGGGAGAAGACACCACTCACTTTCCTGGGTCAAAAAGGAAAAGACTTTCTCCCCCTCCATTCAACCCAGGTGCCTCCCATACAGCTTTGCTTTGCCAGGGCCCAGCTTGTAGCTCCATCCCTCTCCTCACCTCAGCCACTTTTTTGATTATTTTGGAGCCAATCCCCTGACCTGATGTGGGGAGAAAAAGACAAAAAAGAGAGATTGTCTGAGTTGAAGGGGATCAGAAAAGACCATAGGCTAGGATTAAGAGGCAAGGGATGGTGGTCCAGTCTATGGGTTGCTTTTCTCCCAGCCTGGCCTCTGCCCAGTACCCCGATACTCTGGCTTCACGTAGATGTCTTCCAGATAAATGTTCCGTCCCTTCCATGTGCTGTAGATGAAGTAGTATAGCCCATAGCCCACCACACAGGGCCCTGAGAGAGAAAAAAAGAAGGGTCAGGCCGCTGGGCACCTGGGGGAGAGAACTTTGAGGCTGACTGGAGAGGGCACCTCTGAGATAGGGGTGCTCTTACCCTGTGGCTCCCCGGGGACAGGAAGAATCTCTGCTACCAAACAGTGATAGAAAGGATTCTCTCCAAAGCCATCTGCTCTCAGGGCTGCAGAGATCGGAGTTGTGACAAAGAGATAGAGACAGAAGGCCTGGGTGTGTGCCCAGTCTGGAGTTACTGCCTAGGGAACCCATCCGTCACTTCCACCCCAGCCTCCGTCAGGACTCAGGTGTTGGGCCCGTACCTTCTTCACTGATCTTCACCTGGTCTGAGAGTTTCTCGTACTCAGCGAGTTCCTACAGCGTGCGGACAGAGGCTAGATTAAGGCAGGAGGGCCTCGCTGCTCCCAGAGCAGGAGCCCTGGGCGCGCTCCTCCCTCTGCTCCCACCTCCTCCTTCCCGCCCCCACTCCAGCAGCGCCGCTCTGACCCCCTCTGGGACCCCGGTTTCCGGCCTGCAGCCCTCACCCGAATCAGCCTCAGGATATTTCCACAGTCTCCCTCCTTGGCTTCTCGGATCAGCACGGAAGCCATCCCGATCTCCACCGTCTGGGACCGAAGTCCAGGATCCCCACTTCCGTTCTGCAGGACCGGGCGAAGAGCAACGGGGACCCTTTAAGGGGCCTCCAAATTCGGATCCCGGAAAGCCGGGGGAGTGGTTCGGAGCGAGGTGGTGGGGGCGCCGCGGGCTGGGAAGCAGAAGCCCGATTCCGGCTGCCGCGGGGCCGAGAGAGTGGTGGGACTAGCGGTCCTCACGGCCTGGTAGCCCCTAATTTCGGGCCCCGCCAGCGCGCACCTGCCAGCCAATCAGCTTGCAGAGCAGGCATGTCCCCGCCCACCCGCCCCGCCCCGCCCCCCCACCCTCCAGCTCTGCCCCTATGGCCGGGTATCTTGACCGCACTCCCCGCAGGGGTCAAGGCTGGACTGCCGAGGCTTCCTCGTTGTTGTTATCTGGGTGTTCCAGCCTCCGTTGGAGAAACCCCACGGCTCGAAAGATACCTCCTTCTTTAACTGAAGTGTGCAGTGATTACCTACTCTACCCTTCACCCCAACTCACCCATTCCAGCCCATCCAGACTCGGGGTGAGCCCCAAGACCTCCAGCTCTTGCCTACTGGCTCAAAGTGTTACTTCTCTTGGGGGCATTTGTATTTTAAGATGGGTCAGGGAGAGGGTGATGAATTTCTACTGGTAAATGGTTAGGCCTTGTAGTAGACGGCTAAGAGAAGATAATGGGGGGTAGGGACCAGGACTCTTAGTATCCACTGAATCACACTCAGAGACAACACCTCCCTATGCAGCAAGCCTCAGAGGCCTGGGAAAATACTGAGGGAGGAGCTCAGAGCAGATACCAGGCACTGTGCCTGTATCATCTCCATTTATCCTCATTCACAGTAGCTCCGGAAAGTAGGTATTTTTTCACATTTTGCAGACAAGGACACTAAAGAACACAGGTGGGGTGACTTGCCCACAGTCACCCAGCTAGTATTTGGGATTCCATGTCTCAGCTCTAGGCCTTACGGAGGATGCTACTTGGGGATCCGGGCATGACTGTTTCTAGATCTCATGTTTACCTTACCCCTTTGAGGCCCAGACTTACCCGGGGCGAACGGCGCCCCCAACGCCCCCAGCAGCAGCAGCAGCAGCAGCAGCGCCCCTGGTGTCATAGCCCGCCCGCGTCGCTCAGTGAGTCCGCTTGGGTGAGCCGCCAGGACAGCCAGCGCAGGGGAAGTGACGAGGCGCCCAGGAATGTGCACCTGTTATTGGGGGGCAGCCCAGCCCACCTGCCCCGCCCCGCTCCGCCCCTGGGACTTGATCCCTCCCCGAGCAACTGCCAAAGCCTGCTACCCACAGATGGCAGACAACACTTCAATTGTATAAATCGTCTTTAATTGAGAAAGCATGGAGTGGAGACCGGTCCCCTGGGAGCAGAGCCTTTTTGGGTACCTGACATCCAGCTGAGGTAAAGCAAGTTCTGTTCAGTTAGAAGCTGGAGGGGTGTATGAGGTCTAGAGACCAAGAGGCCCTCACCCTCCTTGGCCTGACCCGTAGGGGACAAGGGTGGGACTTCTTGCTGAATTGGGGTCTCCTCATTTGGGGGGGTCAAAGCTATGTCCCATTTGTCTTTTTTATTCTAGACCCATTACCCTAAAGACCTCAGCTTTAAAGGGGACCTGGAAGGAATTCCTGCTGAGGTAGCTAAGTGTTCATGTCCCCCCAACCCAGGCACAGGTCCAGTCATGCCATAGTTCTGGCCCCTTCCCCATCCTAGCTGCCCTTCTATGAGCCAGGGATTCCTTCCAAAATTCCTCTGCCCTTCCTCAGCCTCTGTTCCCTGGCAGGACCCCAGCTGAGTTGCAGGAGCTAGAAACTGCATGTAAAAAAGAAGGTTAGCATTCTATAGGAAGAATAAGATTTTTGGAAAATTGTCTAGGGAAAACAAGAAGTGGTTCTTGATCCATCCAGAACTTAGTTCTTTGTGAATCATAGCTGTGTCCTTTCCAGAGCTCCTGCCTAACAGGTATCACTAGAGAAGGTGGGAGCGTGGGTCTAGAACTCTTACTCTAGAGCAATAACATGGCTATATAGGCTCTAGTTCCATCCTAGAGGGAAGGGCTGAGAGTCGTGGTCTATGTCCTAGAGCTGAGATTCAGAAGGAAGTATGGCTCCGTACGTGTCTAGAACATCACGCTCTAGAATTGGGTGTCTCTGGGGTAAGAAAGTTAAACCTGTGGTGATCTGAGACTGGCTCAATTCAGGCCAAGACCAACAGCTGGACAGGGCCCAAATCCAGCCTCTCTCCACTTGGAAACCAGGGGTCCATCTGGGTGAAGGACAGAAGCCTGATGGATCCAGAACAGAGCCTGGCAGCATGCCTGTGTTCCAGCACAGACCCTGAGTGCAGAAATGGCCCTGGCTGGGGTGCCTGGTGTTCCAGAACCTGTCTGGAACAAGGCAAAAGGTGGAGTAGGGAAAGAAGGAAACTAATCCTGAGCTCCAGTGGACCTATAAATCTATGGCTTGGTGGCCATGAAAAGGGCAAAGGGCTCCAGGAACTGGCTGAGCCCGGGGTGCGGAAGATTTATGCCCTGGTTTTGTCAGTTGTGGAACTCCCCGTGCCATCTCGGGAAAAGGCTTTGGAGGGTGTGAGTGTGGAAGGAAAGAAGTGATCAGCCAGGACCATTTTCAGACATCCCCCCTCTCTGACCCCTTTCCCGGGCCCAAGGATCTGAGGGTCTCAGCAGCCCCGGAAGTCACGGCCGGCCCCTAGGCTCCCTCTGGGTAGAGCACCTGGTGGGACCTGGCTGCTCAGGGCATGAGCGTGGCAGCAGGGGTGAGAGCAGGGCCAGAAGCAGGGCTGGGAGACAGGCTGTGGTGGTGGCGAGGGCAGGGAGCCTCCAGTCCGGGGACTGCATGGCAGGGGGCAGGGGGCCTGGAAGGGGAGGTCTCAGGGACACTGTGGAGAGAAGGCTCCTGGTACACAGCCACTGTGAAGGGAAGAGAGAGGAGCAGGAAGGAGAGTTAGGCACCAAGAGAGCTCTGAAAGGGCTCCCTTCCCCTACAATCCTCCTCTGGGAACCCACAGAAGGAGAGCTTCCCAAACCTCCAAAGGCCAGAGCCTTCCTGGCTTGACCTGTCATAGCATGTGTCCTCTTAAAACACTTATAGCCCCTTAGCTGTGTGTCACTAAATGTCCATGTCAAGGTCAATACCGTCCCATGTGGTCCACCTCTTCCCTGGGGGTCTGAAACGTGGCTGAGGAGACAAAGACCCAGAAAGGCACACACAGACAGAAAGACAAAAAGACACATCACTGAACAGAAGGGAGCCCTGGGAAGAACAAGGCAGGATATAATCCATACGTTTGAGACTGGGAGAGCCAACTTCTGAGCCCACGCAGGAACTGGGAGAAAGGGAGGATGAGGAAGAGTCTGGTGGCCCCCGAGGGCCAGGAACTAGACTTCTGGGGGCCTGGAATAAGAAGATAACTTCTCTCTGCTCTACTCCTAACCTCTCACCATCCAGGGGACCTGGAGGGAATTTCTGCTTGGAGGAGTTCCTGAATCCTTCCCCAGTATCCTGAATGACTCTGGGGAAGCGAGTAATAATGAGGTCTAGAGGAGGTTGGAGAAGACACAGGGGTTCTAAAAGGTTGAAAGAGTTGGACATTCAAAGAGCCTGGGGGTGTTTAGGAGGCTATTGGAGGAGAAGGGATTGGAGGGACCCTAGAGGAGGTGCTTGGGAGCGGGCAGTGAGGACAGGGTGTCGGCAAGAGCTGGAGGGAGAGGAGGCCCTGAGCTGCAAAATATCTGCAATTGGGAAGGCTGTAGCTAGGGGAGTCCCCTGACTCCAGGCCACTCTGCCCCCTTGTCTCACCGAGCTGTAGAGCAGCCCCTCAGCGTTCATGGCCATGTAGTGACCCAGCTTGGCACTCTGGATGGTGACTACACGGAGCCCCACAGGGATCAGGTTGAAGTGGGCTGGGGGTGGAGAGAAGAGGTATCAGTACCCCAAGGCTCCAATCCCCATCTGAGCCCCCCCTCAATTCTGGTCCCAGTTCTACTTCTTCCTTTGCGGGGTCAAAGAGCCAGACTGAAAACAACAGAACCTGAAGCCACAATAGGATTGTCATCTCCTATGCCTGCTCTCCCCCTTCCCACCCAGCAGCTGGCTTCCCCTCTCACTGAAAGAGCTGGTGTCCTCTGGGGTGCCCTGGATACTCCCGTCGGGATTCGCCTGGAGGTAGAAACCCTGGCAGCAGAACAGTTTGGTGACGATGCCTTTGAGCTGAGGCTCTGGAGAAAGAGACATTCATCTTGGAACATGACATCTCTGTTCCCAGAAACATTGCTACACTTGGCGGGATCAGAGGAGAGAAAGAAAGGAGGATGGAGGGAAGGAAGAGGGTCCCAGGGCCCCAGCTCCCTGACCCTCTAAGCAAGGTCTCTCCCACCTCTCTTTGACTCCAGAGGAAGCTGGGGTGTGGGTCCCTTCTGCTTCCTCTAACCAGCTTTCAGTTTAATTGATTGAAATTTATTTAAAGGCTTAATTCCTACTCTACAGCTCAACCAGAATGGGGGGAGGGGAGAAGAAGGTAGAGGAAGGGGAGAGATACATGGAAAGGCAGAGGACAAAGGGAGACAGGCAGAGCTGCTGAAGCGGCAGTGTGTTTGCGAATGTGGGGGGCAGTAAAGTGACCCCAGGGTAGGGGCGCCCCCTCAGGAGTGGGGGTGGGACTGGGCCTGACGCTGACTCAGCACCTGCTGCTGCGGCTGCCGCTCGCTTCTCGCGGGCCTCGCCTTGGCCCAGCGCCGGCCTGTCTGACACTGACCCATCTGTCTGTCTGTCAGTCTGCTGGCTCGCGGGGGCCCAGCCCTCCCTGAGGCTCAGCCTCTCCCCTTCAGCCAGGTAACCCGCCTGGGATGGGGGATATGCGGTAGCAAACCAAGGAAATGGGGGAGGGGGCCAGGGAGCTGGTGAGGCAGGCTGACTCACGTGGGGGCTGGGTCCCACTCAAAGGGTGGGCTGCGGACCGTACCACTGCGGAGGGCCGGCGGCGGGGGGAGGAGGACGCCAGCGGGGGGCGGGGGGGTCTCCCTCTAGGGGAGCTGGGAGCGGGCGGGAGCGAGGCCAGAGGGACTTCCCGCCTGTCGCACCTGGACGGGGACCACACGCTAACCCTCACAACTCTCCTCCCCCGGCGCTTGCGGCCGAGTTGCCGGTACCCCCTCGTAAATGGTACGACCCCCAGTCTCCGTGCGGGTATCCAGCCGTGTAGTGTGTCTGAGTTGCTCGCGGCAGAGGGTCCCCTGAGCCCGTGGGACCCGATTTCGGAGTCGCGTAGGCGGTCATGGGGGAGTGCCCAGCTCCCTTCTTGAAGTGCAGGTCACGGGAGGAGGGCGCACAGAGGGGCGGACTGGCGAGGTAGCTGCAAGGACACCCCGGGGAGAGCTGGGGAGATTGGTACCGAGCCAGGCAAGCTCGGCGAGGAGGAACGGAGCCAAGGCTCGGAGGAGCGGGAGAAGCGGGGCGGGGGCGGGGCTGCCGGAGCCGCAGAAACCCTCGGGGTGACCCAGGCGTCCGGAACCCCCAGGCCCCTCCGCTCGGCATTGAAAGAATCGCGAGAGACCGCACGTAGGCAGAGGACGGTGGGGGTGGGGACTCGTGTGTTGGGAGGGGGGGCGAGCGGGAGCTGCCAGGCTTCGGGGCACCCGGCTTAGCCCCTCAAGCCTTCCCCTTGCCCTCGAAAGCAAGGAGACTCGGGGTTATGGGCGAGAGAGAAGGGAAACTGAGGCATCGTCTGGCCGAGAGTTTGTGGTCCAGGTGCACCCCCTTTCACTTTCGGGGAGCCGCCGTCAGTCGGGCCCCGCTCTTCCGAGTCCCTGGCCTCAACCTCCCAGGCAGAGAGACCCCCGGCCCGGAGACCCCGCCCCAGCCACTCACCCGGGCAGCGGTCCGGCCGCGCGGGCCGCCCCCCGCACAGTCGCACCTTGGACAGCAGGATGAGGAGCTGCTTCTGGCAAAGGGACTTGGTGGCGCGGGGACACACGCGCCGCTGCGCTGACACGGGCCGGCTGCCCCCGGGCTCGCGGACCTCCCGCTCCTGCCGGATCAGGCTGCTGGCCAGTGCCGCCATGGCGCCCCGGGAGGAGACACCCCAAAACCGGCAGGCTCCCGGAGCGCGCCGGGCCCCCCCAGAGAAGCCCGCTAGCTCACCAGGACATGGTCTTGCCTCTCCGGTCCGACTCGCCGCCTCACCCACGGGACCTGAGGATAAGCCCTAGACGACCCCCACCCCAGGCACCAGCTCCCACCCTTGGGCCTCGTGCTAGCTTCGCCAGACCCAGCAGCCTATGTACCTCTCAGTTGACCCCACCCTCGACCTTTGCCCCCCACAGAAAACTCCCCCTTCTCTGATCTCCTGTGTCCCTGTCCCCCACTAACACTATCCCAAAGCCAAGACCCTCAAATTTTCCAGGATGTGGTTCCAATATCCCCAGGCACCTTTCCACCCTATTTCCGGGCCCTGCACTCCTGCCAAAGCCACTCTTGTAATTTTAAGGGTGTGGGTCCTTAGCTTTGGGGATATTAGCTCACCCCACCCCTGCTGGGGTGCTGCCAGTGTCTAGGAAGAACCCAACCTTGGTGTCTTTTCCTTTGCCACCCTCTAAGTGAAGAATCCCCCACTTTTTTTTCACTGAAATCCCCAAAAAACTATGCCTTGAAATATCCAGACTGTCGCCAATCAGCAAGAAGAGGTTCCCAGACCCTGTCTCTGGACGATACCGGTTTTTACCAAGTCACCCCCATTTCTAGTGGCACAGGGTTCCAGCTGCTGAGCCCCTTTCCTCACCTTGTTACCCTCCACTCCTTTTGAAGTCACCTCCAAATCCGCCCTTCCTAGTGGTTACACCAGGTGGTTGTCTGGAGGGCCCTCTGTCACCTCGGAATAAGGAGCATAGGTTTTTGGCTTTTTTGTTTTTTTCTGGCAGCCCCTAATTTCCTCGGGGACAGCTGGTGCTGCTTAGATCCCACACCCTCCAATCCAACCAGCCCCCCGAGAGAGGAGTGCACCCACGTTGTCACGGGTCCCCAAATGTGAACAGACCCGCTATAAGTCAGAGCGCATCAGAGCTTTCTGCGACAGGGCTTCCTTGTCCTCCCCGGGACTGCCTATAGCACCCCCTCTTCCTTCCCCGACGCCCCTCAACCTGTCCTGTCTTGTCGATCCGGGGACGGCTGGCGCTGGCTCTGGTTCCAGGCTCCTCCCTCCCTGTACCCCGCAAGCGGAGCTTCCCCCCACGCCCGGCTAGGCGTCCCGGACCCCAGGAAGGAGTGAGGGTGTCTCCGCAGAGCGCCCTGGTCTGGCGAAGTGAGCACTGGGCCTGGCGGCTGGACCAAGCGGAGCGGCGGCAGCGGCGGCAGCGGCGGCAGCGGCGGCAGCGGCGGCAGCGGCGGCAGCGGCGGCAGCGGCGGCAGCGGCGGCAGCGGCGGCAGCGGTAGCGGCTGTGGGAAGCTGAGGCGGCGGCGGCGACAGCAGCTCTCCCCTCCTCCGAGAGCCGGCCCGGGGGCGGGGCAGGGGGCGGAGACTCCGGGAAAGAGATGGGGGGGAGTGAAGCTGGGCGGGCGGAACCCTGGGGTTCCTTGGAGGCAGGGAGTGGGGACGGTCTTAGAGACAGGTGGAGCCGAGACAAGGCCGCATGTCTCGCATGTCTCGGGGTTCAGAGGAGGAGGGACAAGGAGGCGACTCCCCTGAATGGAACTCTGGATTGAGGGAGAGGTTGGGCTTAGATAGATGGAATGGCAGATGCCCCGAGAATGGAGAAAGGGACCCTACTGCCCGGGATGGAGGACAGAACTGGATGAGGAAGGTGGGGGGAATAACTGAAGAGATAGCGGTGGTGGTGAGGTCTAGCCTGGGGTGAAATCCGGCCTCCTTAATATCTCTGCTTTTGTGTGAGACAAATTGGTCAGTCCCTGGTCTCCATACCTTTCTCCTTTACACGTTTTTTCAGCAAATATGTTACCCCCATCCCTATTGACTCCTAAGAGAAAAGACCAGAAGAACTGGCGGGAGATGGATGCCAGAGGCTGCACGGGAGCAGGAGGGGTGCTGGCCACAGATTTGGAAACTGGAGAGGCCAGAATGGAACGACCTGTGCCAGGGATGCGGCGGGAGGAGGGTGGGAGGAAGCGGAGGAACCGGCGAGGAGGCCTTCTAGAACGGGTTCTTCGGGCCCAAGGCGCTCAGCCTGTCTCCCAGGTGAGGGGAGAGCAGTCCCCTCCACATCCCGCTGGCCAACAGAAGCACATTCCAGGTTAGTAGGAACAGCGTCTTTAATGGGCCCCGCCTCCCACGCCGGCTAAGCCGCCCCCCTTGCGTGCAGCCAGTAGCGCCGATT